>NC_069501.1:831640609-831685609 GCF_027579735.1 Bombina bombina
TTTTTTTAATATAAGGGTGACAACCGATGCTGAGAAATATCTAGACATTTCTTTTTTTCCCAGCAAAATACTCAATAAACAGCCTGGTAAGTGTACCAGCAATATAATTTCTTTCATGTAATTGGCAAGAGTCCATGAACTAGTGACGTATGGGATATAAAATCCTACCACGAGGGGCAAAGTTTCCCAAACCTCAAAATGCCTATAAATACACCCCTCACCACACCCACAATTCAGTTTTACAAACTTTGCCTCCTATGGAGGTGGTGAAGTTAGTTTGTGCTTTATATTTTTGTTTCCTTCTGTGATAAGCGCTTCTAGGCATTCTGAAGCCCAATTCCTCTCAGAGTACAGTGTTTGTCAGAGGGATGTGAAGAGGGTGTTGCCTATTTGATTTTATGGTTTCCCTTGCGGGAAATCTTTTCATGGGTTCTCTGTTATAAGTCTTAGGGATTCATCTCCTACTTCCCTTTTCAGATTGACGATATACTCTTATATACCATTACCCCTGCTGATAGGTTTCAGTACTGGTTTGGATATCTGCTATATGTGGATGGGTGTCTTTCGGTAAGTATGTATCATTATTTAAGACACTCTCAGCTATGGTTTGGCGCTTTATGTATAAAGTTTTAAATAGACGTATTTTACTTATATTTGCCATGAGTCAGGTCTATGTGTATAAAATATGTTATGGGAATCATATTTTAGGAAGTTTGTCTTTCCTAGGGTACAATCTTTTTTTTTCATTTGACTTGTTTTTTCTGTAAAACCTGCGGACAAATTAGGCTTGCGAGGGTGCAAAATACTGTTATTTATTGTGTCATTCTTGGCGCAAGAATTTTTTTGGCGTGAATGTGCGTCTGTATTGAGGCAAGTTTGTCATTTCCTTGCTCTTAGTTGATGCTAGGATGTTTGGCTCGAAATTGTGTTTGTCATGATGTGAGTTGCGTCATTTCCGGATGTTTGTTGGCGGCAAAAAAATTCTCAACTTCCTTTAGCGTCGTGCATCATACTTGGCGCCAAAAAAAAATAATTTAGTTTTATTTTACCTCACTTCCTATATGCTCCTTGCCTTCTTTATATGGGCTATGCTATTTGCTTTTTTTGCCAATTTTAGCATCTGCATTTTTTCCCATTCGTGAAACTGCTATATGTGGAAATAAGATATTTCTGTTTAAAAATAAATTTTCTTTTACATTTTACAAGATGTTTCAATCTGATCCTGTCTCAGAAGCTGCTGTATGAACCATGCTGCCTGAACACAGTTCTACCAAAGCTAAGTGTATCTCTTGTAAGCTAGTGGAGATTATATCTCCAGCTGTAGAATGTAACAGTTGTCATGATAAGCTATTGCATGCAGAAAAGGTTTCTATTAGTGCTAGTACAGTATCTGTTGTTCCTTCAACATCTAAAGTACATGATATCCCTGTTGATATGAAAACTTATATTGCTGATGTGATACAGAAGGCTATGGCTGCTATACTGCCTTCAAATAAATGAAAAAATGTCTTTTAAAATTTCTCATTATACTGATGAAATTTGTAATGACCGGCAACAAACTGATATATCCTCCTCTGATGAGGATCTCTCTGACTCAGAAGATCCCACTTCAGACATTGACACTGATAAATCATGTTATCTTTTTAAGATTGAGTATATTCGTTCTTTGTTAAAAGAAGTGTTGATAACTTTGGATATTGAGGAGTCTGGTCCTCTTGATAATAAATACAGTAAACGTTTAAATTCTGTCTATAAACCTCCTGTGACTACTCATGAGGTTTTTCCGGTTCCTGGTGCTATTTCTGATGTGATTGCTAAGGAATGGTTAAAGCCTGGTACTCCTTTTGTTCCTTCTTCAAGGTTTAAAAAGTTGTATCCTTTGCCAGTGGCTAAATTAGAGTTTTGGGAAAAAAACCCTAAGGTTGATGGGGCTATTTCTACTCTTGCTAAATGTACTACTATTCCTATGGAAGATAGTACTTCTTTTATGGAAGATTGAATCTTATCTAAGGAAAACTTATTTGCATTCTGGCTATATTCTCAGACCTGCAATTTCTATGGCTGATGTTGCGGCTGCATCAACTTTTTGGTTGGATAGCTTAGCACAACGGGAAAATGACTCTGATTTGCATAGCATTGTTCGTTTGCTTCAACAATCATTTTATCTGTGATGCTATTTTTGATATCATCAAGATTAATGTTAAATCTATGTCTTTGGCTATTTTAGCTAGAAGAGCTTTATGGCTCAAATCATGGAATGCTGACATGGTATCTAAATCTAGGTTACTATATCTCTATCATTCCAGGGTAATAATTTGTTTGGTTCCCAGTTGGATTCTATTATTTCCACTATTACTGGGGGGGAGGAAGTTTTTTTGCCTCAAGATAAAAAGTCTAAGGGAAAATCTAAAGCTTCTAAATCGGTTTTGTTCCTTTCGTCAGAATAGAGAACAGAAAACCACTCCTTCCCCTAAGGACTCTGGCTCCAATTGGAAGCCATCCTCGAGTTGGAATAAATCCAAGCCTTATAAGAAACCAAAGCCAGCCCCCAAGACTGCATGAAGGTGAGGCTCTCAATCCAGTTCTGCTGGTGGGGGCAGATTGAATTTATTTCAAGACATTTGGGCAGGTTACATTCAGAATCATTGGATTCAGAATATTGTCTCTCAGAGGATCAAATAGGTTTTAGAATAAGACCTCCTGTGAAAGCTCAGGTCTTTCTGAAGTGTGTTTCAGATCTAGAGCTTTCAGTGGTAATTCTACCAGTTCCACTTCTAGAACAGGGTCTGGGTTTTTATTCAAATTTATTAATTGTCTCGAAGAAGGAAAATTCTTTCAGACCAGTTCTGGATCTGAAGTTTTTGAATCAATTTGTAAGGGTCCCAACATTCAAGATCGTGACTATAAGGACTATTCTGCCTTTTGTTCAGCAAGGTCATTACATGTCCTCAATAGACTTACAGGATGCGTATCTTCACATTCCGATTCATCCAGACCACTATCGGTTTCTGAGATTCTCTTTTCTAGACAAGCATTACCAATTTGTTGCCCTTCCATTTGGCCTAGCAACAGCTCTAATAATCTTTTTGAAGATATATGTTTCCTTATTTGGATGATATCTTGGTACTGGCTTAATCTTTTCATTTAGCAGAATCTCACACAAATCAACTTGTGTTGTTTCTTCAAAGACATGGTTGGAGAATCAATTTACCAAAGAGTTCCTTGATTCCTCAGACAAGGGCCACCTTTTAAGGTTTCCAGATAGATTCAGTGTCCATGACTTTGTCCTTAACAGACAAGAGACGAATGAAATTGGTTTCTGCCTGTCTAAACTTTCAGTCTCGATCATTCCCTTCAGTGGCTATGTGCATGGTTTTAGGTCTCATGACTGCAGTATCGGACGCGATCCCCTTTGCTCGTTTTCATATGAGACCTCTGCAGCTTTGCATGCTGAGTCAATGGTGCAGGGATTATTCTCGGATATCACAGTTGATATACTTAAATCCCAACATTCAACTCTCTCTGTCCTGGTGGTTGGACCATCATTGGATTCTTCATGGGGCCTCTTTTGTTTGTCCTTCCTGGGCTGTGATTTCAACAGATGCAAGTCTCACAGGTTGGGGAGCTGTCTGGGGGTCTCTGACAGCACAAGAAGTTTGGAATCCTCAAGAGGCCAGGTTACCAATCAATATTTTAGAACTCTGTGCTATTATCAGGGCTCTTCAGGCTTGGCCTCTATTGAAGAGAGAATCATTCATTCGTTTTCAGACAGACAATATCACAACTGTGGCATATGTCAATCATCAAGGGGGGACTCACAGTCCTTTAGCAATGAAATAAGTATCTTGAATACTTTCTTGGGTGGAATCCAACTCCTGTCTAATTTCTTTGATACATATCCCAGGTGTAGACAATTGGGAAGTGGATTATCTCAGTCATCAGTCTTTACATCCAGAGGAGTGGTCTCTCCATTCAGATGTATTTTGTCAGATTGTACAGATGTGGGGTCTCCCTGAAATAGATCTGATGGCTTCCCATCTAAACAAGAAGCTTCCCAGGTTCCTTTCCAGGTCCAGGGATCCTCAGGCGGAGATGGTGGATGCGTTAGCAGTTCCTTGGTTTTACCAACCTGCTTACACCTCTAGTTCTTCTTCTAAGAGTGATCTCCAATATCATATTGGAACAATTGCATGTGTTTCTGATAGTACCAGCATGGCCTCACAGGTTTTGGTATGTAGATCTTGTCCGGATGTCCAGTTGCCAACCTTGGCCACTTCCTTTAAGGCCAGACCTTCTGTCTCAAGGGCCGTTTTTCCATTATTATCTCAAATTGCTAAATTTGAAGGTATGGAAATTGAACACTTAGTACTTAGTCATAGAGGTTTCTCTGACTCAGTGATTAATACTATGCTACAGGCTCGTAAGTCTGTTTCAAGGAAGATTTATTATCGGGTTTGGAAAACCTATATTTCATGGTGTTTTTCTCATAAATTCTCTTGGCATTCTTTTTAGGATTCCTAGAATGTTACAGTTTCTTCAGGATGGTTTGGTCAAAGGTTTGTCTGCAAGTACCTTGAAGGGACAAATCTTCTCTTTCTGTTTTATTTCATAGAAAGATTTCTAAACTTCCTGATATTCACTTTTTTGTTCAGGCTTTGGTTCGTATCAAGCCTGATGTTAAATCAATCTCTCCTCCTTGGAGTCTTTATTTGGTTTTGAAGGCTTTGCAGGCTCCTCCTTTTGAGTCTATGCATTCTTTGGATATTATACTACTTTCTTGGAAAGTGTTGTTTCTTTAGGCTATCTCTTCAGCTAGAAGAGTTTCCGAATTGTCTGTTCTCTCTTGTGAGTCTCCTTTTCTGATTTTCCATCAGGATAAGGCTGTTTTGCGGACTTTGTTTAAATTTCTTCCTAAGGTTGTGAATTCTAACAACATTAGTAGAGAAATTGTTGTTCCTTCCTTGTGTCCTAATCCTAAGAATACTCTTGAAAGATCTTTACATTCTTTGGATGTTGTAAGAGCTTTGAAATATTATGTCGAAGCTACTAAAGATTTCAGGAAGACTTCTAGTCTATTTGTTGTATTTTCTGGTCCTAGGAAAGGTCAGAAAGCCTCTTTCTTTGGCATCTTGGGTAAAGCTTTTGATTCACAAGGCTTATTTGGAGGCGGGACAGTCTCCGCCTCAGAGAATTACAGCTCATTCTACTAGATCAGTCACCACTTCTTGGGCTTTTAAGAATGTAGCTTTGGTTGATCAGATTTGCAAAGCAGCAACTTGATCTTCTTTGCATACATTTACAAAATTTTACCATTTTGATGTATTTGATTCTTCTGAAGCAGTCTTTGGTAGAAAAGTTCTTCAGGCAGCTATTCAGTTTGATTCTTCTGCTTATTATTTAAGTTTTTTTCTTGATATGTGAAATTTATGAGAAATATTTATTTTTTGTGGATTTATTTTTTTTCAGCCGAAAATGGTTGTTTTTATTGTATCCCTCCCTTTCTAGTGACTCTTCTGTGGTCACCCACATCTTGAGTATTTCTATACAACAAACAGATACCTGTAGATATATGTGAAAATATATGAGAAATATTTATTTTTTGTGGATTTATTTTTTTTTCAGCCGAAAATGGTTGTTTTTATTGTATCCCTCCCTTTCTAGTGACTCTTCTGTGGTCACCCACATCTTGAGTATTTCTATACAACAAACAGATACCTGTAGATATAACACAAAATGACTACCCTGGAACAAGAGGTCAGTTCCTAGATACCTCTAATTGAAAGATTCAGAAAAAGTAGGATCAGGGAGCACTAAAATAAATGAAGGTTTTATAAAATACAAGTGAATGAATATGAGCTAAAATAGAAACTAATTAATAACATTTAATCAGGAAAAATGCATTAAAACAGTATCAACAAATGCATAAAAATTGTTATAAAATAATGCAAATAACCACCGGTGGTTAAAAAAGGAATATAAAAAAGGGGACTGGAAAAAAGGATAAATCCAAAAATAATGGCAGGAGATAATATGTGTCTTGAATAAAGGATATACACACTAAAATAGTGAGTCTGAGTCAGGATGGAAAACAATCAGTTCAAGCTTGGCAATGCTGCATAGAATGAGAAATGACTCACCCAGAATTCGAAGCCATTAAAATAATGCTTCTCCGTGTACTAAGCTGTAATTTTCCGAATTTCACTTCTGGACCCCTTTTCTAATATGTGGTTACCTTTAGAATGAGCAAAGCCGGCCCATAGTGTATTGTAATGAATCTTCGTTCTTCGGCGTGTAGGGGGTCACGTGACAATTCTCTGGCCAATCAGAGTCACAGATTTCTGGGTGGTCTGCGTGTCTTTTGTATTTGCAATTCCGAATTGCCAAAGTAAGTTATGCTTTTAGTGGATGATTTGTAACTATGTTACACGTCCGATAGGACTGTTTTGTTTGGGTTCAAAAAAATGTAACAGAGCGCTCTGTATGCCAATCTTTATTTCGATTGCAAACAATTCAAGAAGTGCAAATCAATAAAGTGTGGGATCAACGCGTTTCAGCTGGTGTGGCCTTTCTCAAGATGAATCCTTGAATGCCCTCAGCTCACTTTTTATTTGGAAAGGATTACTTAAACTCCTCCTTTGTTGAGTTCTCACTTCCCTTCATAGTGTTAAAGAGACAATTCCCTGCGTGTCACAACTTGGTATTTGCGAATAACTTCACCAAAACTTTTTTTAAAAAATTCATGAGAAATAATTCATAAAAAACTTATTCCATCCATTTTAGATGAAAAAGAAACATTTGATAAGTGAATACATGGTCATTATTCATGTAATATTGTGCACAAATAAAAACTGTTAAAATCTAAGATAAACTTTATTATATGTATAAAAAAAATCCATTTTTATATATCTACTATAATATAATAAGTTTAAATATAAATTGTGATTGCCTTATAAAGACGACTAAATAAATAAATAACCTTTCTAGAAAACCTTTGTGCTTATCTTAAAGTGAATATAGATAATGCATGAAATATGTATATATGTAGAAAATATAAAATAATATATAGAAAATATATGTAAAAAATATATATAGTGTTATAAGTAATAGTGTGTGTGTGCATAGTGATGCACACTTTTTCGTCTTAGTCTTCTTCATTAGAAAAATTCATTGTTAATGTATAGGGGTCAGTGTTAAAAAATAAATAACACTTATTTAGATGCATTATTTAATTAGCTTCTGCATGTAAAATTTTTTTGTTTAGATCACCTCCTCTCCAATTGTAAGTTATTTTCCTTATACCCCAATATTTAAGGCTTTTAGTATCTTGGTTATGACATTCTTTGAAATGTCTTGATAACAGATGCCCAGTGAAACTATGCTCAATATTGAGAAGGTGTTCATGGATTCTGTCTTTGAGGGGGCGTGAAGTCTCCCCCAAATATTGTTTGTCACATGGACATTGTATTAGGTATACCATGTTTTTGTTTTTGCATCTGATGCAATCTCTTATTTCAAAATCTTTTTTGGTGTTACAAGACTTAACTACCTTTGTTTTATTACTAAAATTACAGGCCTTGCAATTTATACAGAGAAAGAAACCCCTTAGCTTCTGGGACAAGATATCTTTTTCTACAAGTCTACTCCTGGAGTCTCTAAAAGCACTGGGAGCTAGTATATTCTTTAAATGTTTTGCTTTTTTGAATATTACTGCTGTTTTTTTCTGGTAGTAGTTCTCCAATAATCGGCTCTATTTGTAAAAGATGCCAATGTTTGTTGAGAATAGATCTAATTTGATTATGATTGGTATTATAATCTGTTATGAATGGAATCCATAAGGAATCTGAATTTGTAATAGTTTTGTCCTTCCTTTTTAAAAGATCACTTCTATTTTTCATTCTAGCAGTTATTTTTTACTTTGTTGTAACCTTTCTCTAGGAATTTTTTCTCTAAATATAATGCTTGTTCATCATAATTTTCCAATGTAGTGCAGTTTTTTCTTATTCTAGTGAATTGATTAGGGGGGATGTTCTCAACCCATTTTTTTATAATGACTGTTCTTGTTGTGTACATACTTGTTTGATTCTACTTCTTTAAAATATGTTTTTGTATGGATTTCCTGATGAATAATTTCAATTCTAATGAATAAATAGCTTAACGTTTGTTTGCTGTGTATGTAAAATGTAAGCCAAAAGTACTGGTACTTAGATCTTCTACTAGTAATTCAAATAATTCAAGGTCCCCCTCCCATATGATAAAAATGTCAATTATAAATCTGCGATAGAGCACCAAGTTCGCATCCCAAGCACCATTATATATAACCTTATCTTCTAGATGTCCCATAAAAAGGTTGGCATAACTTGGGGCGTATTGAGTATTTCTATCCCATACGTCACTAGCTCATGGACTCTTGCCAATAACATGAAAGAAAACATAATTTATGTAAGAACTTACCTGATAAATTCATTTCTTTCATATTGGCAAGAGTCCATGAGACCCACCCTTTTTATGGTGGTTATGATTTTTGTATAAAAGCACAATTTTATTTCCAGTTCCTCTTTTTGTATGCTTTTTTACTCCTCATTTTATCACCCCACTACTTGGTTATTCGTTAAACTGAATTGTGGGTGTGGTGAGGGGTGTATTTATAGGCATTTTGAGGTTTGGGAAACTCTGCCCCTCCTGGTAGGATTGTATATCCCATACGTCACTAGCTCATGGACTCTTGTCAATATGAAAGAAATTAATTTATCAGGTAAGTTCTTACATAAAATATGTTTTTTCAATATCTTATAGAATTCTGAGGGAAGTTGGTCAGGTCCTGGTGCTTTATTTAGTTTAGCACAATCTATTGCTTCAAGTACTTCCTCTTTAGTAATGGGGGGTATTTAAAGTATCCAGAAAAGCATTAGAAATTCTTGGAGCATTAATTTTGTTCCAAAATTTATTTTTATTTTCTATCGGCTAGATTTAGAGTTTTGTCGGTAACGACCCTCATAGCTAACGCTGGCTTTTTTCTGGCCGCACCTTTTAAATACCTCTGGTATCGAGAGTTCACAGAATGGCTGCGTTAGGCTCCAAAAAGGGAGCGTACAGGCATATTTAACGCCACTGCAACTCTCGATACCAGAATTGCTTACGGACGTGGCCAGCTTCAAAAACGTGCTCGTGCACGATTCCCCCATAAAAAAATGGGGCTATTTGAGCTGAAAAAAAAAACACCTGCAAAAAAGCCGTGTTCAGCTCCTAACGCAGCCCCATTGTTTGCTATGGGGAAACACTTCCTACGTCTGCACCTAACACTCTAACATGTACCCCGAGTCTAAACACCCCTAACCTTACACTTATTAACCCCTAATCTGCCGCCCCCGCTATCGTTGACCCCTGCATATTATTATTAACCCCTAATCTGCCGCTCCGTAAACCGCCGCTACTTACATTATCCCTATGTACCCCTAATCTGCTGCCCTAACATCGCCGACCCCTATATTATATTTATTAACCCCTAATCTGCCCCCACAACGTCGCCTCCACCTGCCTACACTTATTAACCCCTAATCTGCCGAGCGGACCGCACCGCTATTATAATAAAGTTATTAACCCCTAATCCGCCTCACTAACCCTACAATACATAGTATTAACCCCTAATCTGCCCTCCCTAACATCGCCGACACCTAACTTTAAACATTAACCCCTAATCTGCCGACTGGAGCTCACCGCTAATCTAATAAATGTATTAACCCCTAAAGCTAAGTCTAACCCTAACACTAACACCCCCTAAATTAAATATAATTTAAATCTAACGAAATTAATTAACTCTTATTAAATAAATTATTCCTATTTAAAGCTAAATACTTACCTGTAAAATAAATCCTAATATAGCTACAATATAAATTATAATTATATTATAGCCATTTTAGGATTTATATTTATTTTACAGGTAACTTTGTATTTATTTTAACCAGGTACAATAGCTATTAAATAGTTAAGAACTATTTAATAGCTAAAATAGTTAAAATAATTACAAAATTACCTGTAAAATAAATCCTAACCTAAGTTACAATTAAACCTAACACTAAACTATCAATAAATGAATTAAATACAATATCTACAAATAAATACAATTAAATAAACTAACTAAAGTACAAAAAATAAAAAAGAACTAAGTTACAAAAAATAAAAAAATATTTACAAACATTAGAAAAAATATTACAACAATTTTAAATTAATTACACCTACTCTAAGCCCCCTAATAAAATAACAAAGTCCCCCAAATTAAAAAAATGCCCTACCCTATTCTAAATTACAAAAGTTCAAAGCTCTTTTACCTTACCAGCCCTGAACAGGGCCCTTTGCGGGGCATGCCCCAAGAAATTCCGATTAGCCAGTAAGAATGCAAGCTCAATCTGATTGGCTGATCGGATCAGCCAATCGGATTGAACTTGATTCTGATTGGCTGATTCCATCCACCAACCTTAATTCCGATTGGCTGATAGAATCCTATCAGCCAATCGGAATTCGAGGGACGCCATCTTGGATGACGTCCCTTAAAGGAACCGTCATTCTTCAGTTGGACGTCATCGGAAGAAGATGGGTCCGCGCTGGAGGTCTTCACGATGGAGCCGGTCCTCATCGGATGAAGATAGAAGATGCCGCTTGGAAGAAGATGGTTGCCGGTCCGGATCTACTCTTCTTCCCGGATAGGATGAAGACTTTGGACCCTCTTCTGGACTTCTTCAGCCGTCGGATGATGGATGTCTAGCCCCCGCTTGGGTTGGATGAAGATTTTGGAGCCAGGACGGATCGGTGATACCTGGTATGGTGAAGATAAGGTAGGAAGATCTTCAGGGGCTTAGTGTTAGGTTTATTTAAGGGGGGTTTGGGTTAGATTAGGGGTATGTGGGTGGTGGGTTGTAATGTTGAGGGGGGGGTATTGTATGCGTTTTTTTACAGGCAAAAGAGCTGAATTTCTTGGGGGATTAAAGAGAACCGAGATAGCACACAGAGTCTCTATAGAAGTGCGCAAATGATCACAGCATGTGGCAGATGGCGGATTCGGCAAACAGCAATCCAGGCAGCTCTCTCAGAAATGGTGAGTGGACAACGGGAACCTGTGGATGACAGATGGAAGAGGCGCCTCATGGGACAAGTATCGTTTAAGGCAGCAAAGGGACACACATAAGCAGCGGACCCCCCACACAGAGTGTTACTCACAAGAGCGGCGGTACAAACGTGTACCCAGACAGGCAGGACGGAACCAAAAGTCGCCCGTCAGACAGGCGTAAGCTCGGTACGCTAGGCAAACGTCACTCAGCAAGCAGCGTCAGAGTAAACCCAGCAGGGGAACCAATAGAGTCGAAGGGAACTCGACACAGCGAACCTCCAAAGGGGATCAGGAACGTACCAAATTGCTCCAGCGGCAATAGTAATAGAGAACAGGCAGGTGTGATGTACTCAAGGATACATTTATTGAGTACAAACAGATAAAAACAAGCGTACAGCAACGCGTTTCTCAACAAATAGTCGTTCAGCCTGATGAAACGACTATTTGTTGAGAAACGCGTTGCTGTACGCTTGTTTTTATCTGTTTGTACTCAATAAATGTATCCTTGAGTACATCACACCTGCCTGTTCTCTATTACTATTGCCGCTGGAGCAATTTGGTACGTTCCTGATCCCCTTTGGAGGTTCGCTGTGTCGAGTTCCCTTCGACTCTATTGGTTCCCCTGCTGGGTTTACTCTGACGCTGCTTGCTGAGTGACGTTTGCCTAGCGTACCAAGCTTACGCCTGTCTGACGGGCGACTTTTGGTTCCGTCCTGCCTGTCTGGGTACACGTTTGTACCGCCGCTCTTGTGAGTAACACTCTGTGTGGGGGGTCCGCTGCTTATGTGTGTCCCTTTGCTGCCTTAAACGATACTTGTCCCATGAGGCGCCTCTTCCATCTGTCATCCACAGGTTCCCGTTGAATTTCTTGGGGCATGCCCTGCAAAGGGCCCTGTTCAGGGCTGGTAAGGTAAAAGAGCTTTGAACTTTTGTAATTTAGAATAGGGTAGGGCATTTTTTTATTTTGGGGGGCTTTGTTATTTTATTAGGGGGCTTAGAGTAGGTGTAATTAGTTTAAAATTGTTGTAATATTTTTCTAATGTTTGTAAATATTTTTTTATTTTTTGTAACTTAGTTCTTTTTTATTTTTTGTACTTTAGTTAGTTTATTTAATTGTATTTATTTGTAGATATTGTATTTAATTCATTTATTGATAGTGTAGTGTTAGGTTTAATTGTAACTTAGGTTAGGATTTATTTTACAGGTAATTTTTTAATTATTTTAACTATTTTAGCTATTAAATAGTTCTTAACTATTTAATAGCTATTGTACCTGGTTAAAATAAATACAAAGTTGCCTGTAAAATAAATATAAATCCTAAAATAGCTATAATATAATTATAATTTATATTGTAGCTATATTAGGGTTTATTTTACAGGCAAGTATTTAGCTTTAAATAGGAATAATTTATTTAATAAGAGTTAATTTATTTTGTTAGATTTAAATTATATTTAATTTAAGGAGGTGTTAGGGTTAGGGTTAGACTTAGCTTTAGGGGTTAATCCATTTATTACAGTAGCGGCGAGATTCGGTCTGCAGATTAGGGGTTAATAATTGAAGTTAGGTGTCGGCGATGTTAGGGAGGGCAGATTAGGGGTTAATACTATTTATTATAGGGTTATTGAGGCGGGAGTGAGGCGGATTAGGGGTTACAAACTTTATTATAGTAGCGGTGCGGTCCTCTCGGCAGATTAAGGGTTAATAAGTGTAGGCAGGTGGAGGCGACGTTGAGGGGGGCAGATTAGGGGTTAATAAATATAATATAGGGGTCGGCGGTGTTAGGGGCAGCAGATTAGGGATACATAAGTATAACGTAGGTGGCGGTCGGCAGATTAGGGGTTAATTATTGTAGGTAGCTGGCGGTGACGTTGTGGGGGTCAGGTTAGGGGTTAATAAATATAATATAGGGGTCGGCGGTGTTAGGGGCAGCAGATTAGGGGTACATAAGTATAACGTAGGTGGCGGTCGGCAGATTAGGGGTTAAAAAAATGTAATCGAGTGGCGGCGATGTGGGGGGACCTCGGTTTAGGGGTACATAGGTAGTTTATGGGTGTTAGTGTACTTTAGAGCACAGTAGTTAAGAGCTTTATGAACCGGCGTTAGCCCAGAAAGCTCTTAACTACTGACTTTTTTCTGCGGCTGGAGTTTTGTCGTTAGAATTCTAACGCTCACTTCAGACACGACTCTAAATACCGGAGTTAGAAAGATCCCATTGAAAAGATAGGATACCCAATTGACGTAAGGGGATCTGCGGTATGGAAAAGTTGCGGCTGAAAAGTGAGCGTTAGACCCTTTCCTGACTGACTCCAAATACCGGCGGTAGCCTAAAACCAGCGTTAGGAGCCTCTAACGCTGGTTTTCACGGCTACCGCCAAACTCTAAATCTAGGCCTATATTAATTTCTTTTGGTGCATAAATATTTTGAAAATAATTTTAAAAGACTTTCTTTATATTTGTAGGGTCTGTATATCCATCCTGACCATCTATGATAGTTTCTATTATATTTGTCTTCGTTCTAGCTTTATCTAAACTAGCCAAAGATTTTGCGGATTTACCAAACTGCCCTTTAAATACTGCGTTTGTTCTCATTTCTTCATGCAACATTTTATCTTTTAAAAAGAAATTGCGTTCCTGTTTATCTCCTCTGAGATATACCTCAGCAGCTTCCCAGTATAACTTTATTTTATCCTGATACCCCACATTAAATAATTGGTAATCTCTCCATTTTTGCACAAGCCAGTTAATAAATTGACTATCTTGAATTAAAAAAGTTTTTGGGAAAAAATTATTAAAAGTACCCATGGTATATGCCCTACGTGGTATATCTAAAGATATAATGGCATGGTCAGAAATAGTTATATAAAACATTTGTACTTTAGCATCTATAGATAACATAGAGCTAGAGATTAAGAAAAAAATCAATTCTAGATAACAATCTATAAGATTTAGATTCACATGTAAAAACGATCTGGGTATTTAATACGCCACAAGTCATGAACTTTTAGGCTCTTACAAATCTTACAAAAATAATTTAGATTTTTGGTTCGAAAAATAAGTCTTTTTCGGAGTACATTTATCTAGCAAGGGTGATGGGATTAAATTGAAATCTCCCGCTAAGATTAAATTTTGTCCTATATTTTGGTATAGATAGGTGATATGTTTATTCCAGAAGTCTGTATCTGCTTTATTCAGACCATATATATTACAGAAGATATATTTAACACCTTCTATCTCAACTTCTACAAGTATCCATCTATCTTCAGTATCTATATCTTGTTTCAACAATTTATATGTAAGATTTGTATTGAATAAGACAGCCACACCTCTTTTCCTTTTAGAACAAGATGACGCAATTACTCTACCTAACCATTTGGTCTTAAGTTTATTTACCTCATCCACTTTTAGGTGGGTTTCTTGTATAAGAGCTATATCCGGTTTATGTTTACCTAGCTGCCTAATGATAAGCTTTTATTTGGGGATGTTATACCCCCTATATTCCAAGAAAGACACTTAATATATTCCTTCATTTATCTCTACTTCATTTATATATACGATGAGAGATAGGAGGAGGGAGGGAAAATTGTTGTGGTTTTTTTTCATAACTATCAAGAAAATAAGTGGATAAACATCTATAATCAAAATTAAAAACAAAACCTAATATACCAATCAGCAACGCCATCAAATACCATTTTTATCATACTAACTTACACTTAGAATACGAGTCTTGCGTTATCCTTAAAAAGCAGCGTTGAGAGGTCCCAACGCTGCTTTTTAGCGCCCGCTGGTATTACGAGTCTTGAAGTTACAGGTGTACCGCTCACTTTTTTGGTCAGACTCGAAAATACCGCAAATCCACTTACGTCAATTGCGTATCCTATATTTTCAATGGGACTTGGATAATGCCGGTATTATGAGTCTTCCAAAAAGTGAGCGGTACAGCCTCTCCTGTCAAGACTGATACAGCATTTAAAAGTCAGTAGTTAAGAGTTTTATGGGCTAATGCCGTAGTATAAAAATCTTAACTAAAGTGCTAAAAAGTACACTAACACCCATAAACTACCTATTAACCCCCCCATTGCAAACACTAAAAAAAAAAAAAAAATAACCCCTAATCTGCCGAACTGGACATCGCCGCCAAAAATATATTAACCCCTAAACCACCACCCTCCCGCATCGCAAACACTAGTAAAATTTTATTAAACCCTAATCTGCCGTCCCTAACATCGCCGACACCTACCTACATTTATTTACCCCTAATCTGCCGCCCCCAACGTCGCCGCAGCTATATTAAATGTATTAACCCCTAAATCTAAGTCTAACCCTAACACCCCCTAACTTAAATATAATTATAATAAATCTAAATAAAATTAAAGGGACAGTCTAGTCCAAAAAAAACTTTCATGATTCAGATAGGGCATGTAATTTTAAACAATTTTCCAATTGACTTTTATCACCAATTTTTCTTTGTTCTCTTGGTATTCTTAGTGGAAAGCTTAACTTAGGAGGTTCATATGCTAATTTCTTAGACCTTGAAGGCCGCCTCTTAAGAATTTATTTTAACAGGTTTTTCACCACTAGAGGGTGTTAGTTCATGTTTTTCATATAGATAACACTGTGCTAATGCACGTGAAGTTACCTGGGAGCCATCACTGATTGGCTAAACTGCATGTCTGAAAATAGAAAAATAGAAAAAAACAGAGGCGCCACCATGGCCCAGTACCACCAAAACAGAGAGATGTGTAGACAAATGGCAATATATATACTCACAAACATGGAGCACACAGATGGTGCTATTGGAGCAGGCTGGAACTTCACAGTAGTCCAGCTCACTGATAGTCCTGCATAGAGATGTGGTTGAAGTTCCTTGAAGGGCCTAGGTACTATGCCTAAAAAAGAGAAAGGCAAACCAACATGGCCTAGTACTGTTTGAGCCCAAGGAGGATGTGACCAAATGAATATACTCACAGGAAACAAAGCACCTCCAGCTGCAATAACAGCAAGCTGGAACCACAAGTCGCCCAGTAGACAAACCACCGCAGGTGATCCTCGACTTCCTGCGGAGATAAGTTTTATAAGAGAGTGGTATAGTATTACACCACAACTAATAATTATTGGGTAAAATACCACACAGGCAAGTGTATAAAAAATATAAAATTCTTTAATAACACAGCAACGTGTTTCTCAGCCTCCTATGGGCTGTTTCATCAGGCTATAATAAAACATTAAAATATACACTGGCTATATACCAAATTGAAAAACCTAAAACTTATCTGATTGGACAGTCAATTAAGATTTCGACCAATGTGTGATCATTAACAATCAGTTACTAAGGTAACAAAAAAGTAACATTCATTGGCATTAGGGTGAACAGGTGGAACCAAGTATGCACCTAATTCACAGACAGATACACCTCCTAGATACAACCCCTATCACAATTCATTACCATAGTGACCACAAAACAAATAAATCAATACATATACATCATACATAGAAACTGCAAGTTTGTCAAAAGAACAAATAAAGGGGAAGTCTGCAGAGGCTTGGATACAAGATAATCACAGAGGTAAAAAATATATTAATATAACTGTGTTGGTTATGCAAAACTAGGGAATGGGTAAACAAGGGATTATCTATCTTTTAAAACAATAACAATTCTGGTTTAGACTGTCCCTTTAATACAATTAACTAAATAATTCCTATTTAAAACTAAATACTTACCTATAAAATAAACCCTAAGATGGCTACAATATAACTAATAGTTACATTGTAGCTATCTTAGGGTTTATTTTTATTTTACAGGCAACTTTTGTATTTATTTTAACTAGGTACAATAGTTATTAAATAGTTAAATAGCGGCTAATAGTGGTTGCAGCCTGTTTGCCAACACAGAGGTAAAAATCTCTTTCTGGCTAGGATTTTTCCACTGTTTGGGTATTAAAGTTGTAATAGATGCAGAAAAGGAAGAAGGAATTGAAAGGCCATCAATATATATTGCGTTGTATAATTTACAAAGATTCGGAATTATTACTGGGGATAAAAGTTTATAAAATTCATTAGGGAGTGCGTCTGGGCCTGGTGCCTTATCTGACGCAAGTTTGACTATAACTCTCTATTTCAGATTCACAAATGGGGGCATTTAGAGTTTCCAGATCTTCTAGCTTAAGAGTTGGAAATATTAACTTACTCCAAAATTGGTCAGATTGGTATATCTCTTGGTAGTATTTTGTGAAAAGCGGCAGGATCTCTTCTGTCGTGATTAGTGTTTTCCCTTCATGCTGGATTGATTCAATCATTGTTGACCCCTTTGCTCCCTTTACTAACTTGGCCAGGAGTTTTCCTGATTTGTTCCCAAATCTATAGAATTTGGCCTGAGATTTTAAATCCTTCTTTTTGTTGGTGTTTCCGCAGAGAATTCCTGAAATAAAAGGATATTGGAGTTCCCCAATGTGATGGACTGAATTCTACGATAATATTGAAAAATAGTAATTTTGTCTTGGTAATATAATAACTTTGCTATAATTGGTCTAGGCCTAGCATTCCCTCTGTTATCTGTAGGGGGTTTATCCAATCTGTGTACTCTTTCAATAATAATTTTAGGATACGCTTGTGGAATTTTAAGGAGCTGAGTTAAAGTTACCCTTTTTCCCTAGTAAAATAGCAACCCCTCTTTTTCTATCTAAACTTGGGGAGGCGTGTACCTCCCCTACCCAATATGTCTTTAATTTCAAAACTTCTTCAAGTTTCAGGTGTGTTTCTTCGCCAGGATCTCTTCTGTCGTGATTAGTGTTTTCCCTTCATGCTGGATTGATTTTTTTTTTGCTCCCTTTACTAACTTGGCCAGGAGTTTTCCTGATTTGTTCCCAAATCTATAGAATTTGGCCTGAGATTTTAAATCCTTTTGGGTTGCTTGGTGTACTAAATATGTGTCTCTCTCATTTTTAGCTTTTAGGAATTTTAACCAGGTCACCCATGTTTTCCCTAGGAGATATTGGTTGTAAGAGTTAGTCAGTGAGCTGAGAATTTCCCTCTCTCTTATTTTGGATTTTTTTACCATATTGGAGCGAAATGATATTACTTCTCCTCTTAAAACCGCTTTTGCAGCTTCCCAGAATACCATTGGGCGATTACAATATTCGCGATTGTGCTCCGCATATTCTTCAAATTTAGAATTAAGCCAATTCTTGAATTTTAGATCTTTTGCTAAGAAAGTGGGAAATAAAAACCGAGCCTGACCAACTCTCACTTCAGTTTCCTGAATTTGGAGAAAAATAGGGCCTGGTCAGAAACGCAGATAGGAAGAATTTCTGCCTTTACTTTAAATTTAAAGAGCCTGTCATCCATGAAAAATAAATCAATTCTGGAAAGTGATTTTTGGGCTTTGGAGAGGCAAGTAAAATCTCTTACATCCGGGTTCTGTGATCTCCATACATCTTTTACTGCCAAGTTCTGCATAATTCTTTTAATAATCTTACTTTCCAGCTTATCTCTTTTATTTTTCATTTGCTTCAGACCTGATCCAGTGGGTATTGTGGAGCCATGTTCAGGTCTCCTCCACAAATCAAATAACCTTCTTGGTAAAGCAGAATTTTACTTTGCAAGGAATCCCAAAATAGTGAATCTAAGACATTAGGTGCGTAAATGTTACAAAGCGTATATGTAGTTTTTATCACTTTAATTTTCATCATGATATATCTTCCCTCTGGGTCTATGCTAGTATTTAAGATCTCCAGGCCATCGGTCATTATCTTTTTCCCTAGTAAAATAGCAACCCCTCTTTTTCTATCTAAACTTGGGGAGGCGTGTACCTCCCCTACCCAATATGTGTTTAATTTCAAAACTTCTTCAAGTTTCAGGTGTGTTTCTTGAAGAAATGCTATATCAGAGTTTAACTTCCTTAGTTGATTTAGTATTGCTTTTCTTTTAATGGGGGATGTTAGACCCCCGATATTCCATGAAACTAGTTTAATATTGTTCGTTCTTCCCATATTCTAAAGTTGACTAGTAAGAAATCAGGGGAAAGAGAGAGGGAGAGGAGGAGAGAAAAAAAGGGGGGGGAAGAGGGTTGTACCCATAGCCCGCATTCTGCCATAATCTGATTCAAAAAAAGGAGAAAAAAAAGAAACATAATTCGGTTATTCAGAGATATTTAGTTTAGCTAAAACTTCATTTGCTTCTCTAGCGGAATAAGCAAAATAAATTTCATCCTTGACCCAAACTTTGAGTCTTGCGGGATAGATTATAGTTGCTCGAGAACCTAAATTAATTAGTTTTGTACAAGTTGGTGAGAGCTCTCTTCTTTTTGTTGCTGTTTCCGCAGAGAATTCCTGAAATAAAAGGATATTGGAGTTCCCCAATGTGATGGACTGAATTCTACGATAATATTGAAAAATAGTAATTTTGTCTTGGTAATTTAATAACTTTGCTATAATTGGTCTAGTCCTAGCGTTCCCTCTGTTATCTGTAGGGGGTTTACCCAATCTGTGTACTCTTTCAATAATAATTTTAGGATACGCTTGTGGAATTTTAAGGAGCTGAGTTAAAGTTACAGAGATAAATTTATTCAAATCTTCATATTGCTTTCCCTCTGGTACTCCTATAATTCTAAATGTGTTCCTTCAGGACCGGTTTTCTAGATCCTCTATTTTACACACAATAGCCGTTTTTATCCAGTGAAATTACTCACATTTCTTCATAGTTAGGGTGAAAGATCTCAAGGGTCATAGTTTCATCCCATATGTAATTACCATTAGGGAAATATATGTCAGTAGCTGAGTAATGTGAGGATGCATATTCCCTATGTTGCAGTCTATATGTGTGATGTATTACAAGGATATATTACTCCCAGAAAAAAACATTTAACCTGCACATCACAGAAGTATAGTACAAGAGTGAGAGAAAGAGAAGAAGAAAAAGTGAGAGGAGGAGGAGGAGAAGGAAAGAAAGAAGAAGAGAGGGAGAGAGAAGAGAAATTAAAAAAAAAGTGGAGGGGGAGTAGGGTAAGGGGTATGGGTACATCTAAGGGGAATGGGAGGGAAACCAGTACATAGATCTGAGTGGCAATTGAATACATGTAGTCACCTAAGGAGGTTTGAGTAGCTACATGCTCCAAATCATCCAGTATTTGTTCATACGCTCAGTCACGTTATAGCAGCCCCTTTCCATAGAAGCTAGGTAGTCTACGAGTTGTGTTAACTGAGCCAAAGTTGGAGCCTCCGTCTTTTTCCATGCCCTAGCAATACAAACTTTTGTAGCAATTAGAATTACGACTATCAACATTTGTTGAGATTTTGGCAAATCTTGTAGGCCTATATGCAAAAGAGCTAGAGCTGGGGACCTGGGAAGTGATAAACCTAGGTCTGAGAGTAAGGAAAATGTCTCAATCCACATAGGAGCAATTTTTGGGCAGGACCACCATATATGTATATCATCGCCCTGTTGGCCGCATTTCCTCCAGCACTGCTGAGAAGCGGAGGGGTAGATTTTAGACAGCTTAAGGGGAGTTAGGTACTATTTTAGAAGGATTTTAAAGTAGGTCTCTAGATGTGATATGCAATGTATGGCCGATTTAGTAATTGTTGTCGCATGGTCTACTTATTCCGGGGTAATCTTAACATTCATCTCGGGACCCCAAGCCTTTATCTGCCATGGTATTGTCTCACTAAAATCGTTTAGAAGGATTAGGTGGTGATTCGTAAGAGGTCTTATGAGCTTTGTCCCTTATGTCCACCTTTTTTTTCCAGTTAGTGCTTTCCCTGAAGTTTGTCCTGGGGAATCCCCAAGCCTGGCAATAGCCCAATACTCTGTGGCTTTCAAACATAAGCCACCTAGGAGCCTCATCCACTCACTCTACTATTTACCTAGATGTCAGCATCCTCTTTTGACTGTAAAGATCTCCTGTACAGGTAATGTTCCACGAGGACCAATCCTGTACATGAATATTCGGAAGGCCTGTCAACAATCCCTGAAGACTGTGAATGGGTGAGGGGTGTGGAGCTATTCCCTTATAATGTCTGAGTCTATGCCAGGCCTGGCAATTGTCAAAGATTATGCTGTTCGTGATCAACATGTCTGGGAACCTGTGTTTAGGAACCCAAATTAGGTCTTTTAAGTGGAGATGCTTAGGGATGATAGCTGCTTCAATCAGAAACCATGCTGGTTTCTCTTCCTCATTGCTCCAACCAGCAATATGGGTCAATCTAGTTGCGTCATGATATAAATATATGTTAGGAAAAGCAATGCTGCCTCTACATATTGGTAGTTGGAGAATACGATTCGCCACTCTCGGTTGCTTTCCTCTCCATATGTAATTAAAAAACAAGGAATGGGTCTGAGAAAGGTAGATTTTCGGGATCGTGAAAGGTGTGCACTGAAAAAGGTAGAGGATTTTGGGTAAAATGGACATTTTCAAGGTGGAGATTAGTTCTATCCAGGAAATTTCCCTGAAATCCCACCTCTTTAGGAGTTTCTTGATTTCAGCGATCAGTGGCTCAAAGTTGTGCTTAATGACCTTAGTCATGTCAGGACCAAGTAGTACACCTAGATGTTTTATGAGTTCCGTATGCCAGGTGAAGGAGAATCGGGTTTTGAGATTTGTCAGGGTCTCTGGGTCAATATTGATGGCTAAGGCTTCCGTTTTGAGTATATTTACTTTATAGAGACTTAAAGTCCCAAAAAGTTCCAAAGTCTTAAAGACTTCCGGTATTGAAGAGCTTGGGTTAGTTAACAAGATGGTTAGATCGTCTGCGAAAAGGGCAATCTTCTCAGACCGCTCGCCTATCATGACTCCCTCAATTCTCTGGGAGTGTCTAATCTCTTGGGCTAGAGGTTTCATAGCTATCGCAAAGATCAAGGGCGAAAGGGGACAACCTTGGCGGGTGCCATTCGCTATGGAGAATGGTTTAGAACTAAAGCCTACTCCTCTAATAGTTGCAAAAGGTGCAGAATATAATGCTTGGACCATTTTAATGAATTGTGGGGGAAAGCCAAATGTCCCTAGGACCTGCCAGATATATTCCCATCTGACCCTGTTAAACACTTTGTCAGCGTCTAAAGACAGGGCTACAACCGGAAGTCATAGTTTAGCTGATTCCGAAAAAACCTGTAGCAGTTTATGGGTATTGTCAGGCCCTTGCCTACCAAAGGTGAAGCCAACTTGATCTATCTGAATAATATTGGGCAACATATGGACAATCCTATTAGCCAATATCTTAGAATAAAGCTTGACATCTAAATTTATGAGAGAGATAGGTCTGTAACTGGTACAGTACAAGGGGTCTTTCCCTGGTTTAGGGATCACAATAATAGATGCTTCCAGGAACTCTCTAGAAAAACTACCCGAATTGGCCACTTCAGTAAATAAGGAACATAAAAGGGGAGCCAAGTGCTGTCTAAATTCTTTATAGAAGGAACCGGTAAAGCCATCCGGTCCAGGAGACTTGTTCAGCTTAAGCTGGGAAATTACTTTATATATTTCCTTATTGGAGAATGGATGCAGAAGTGAGTTTCTCGCTTCCTCCGAAAGTACAGGGAGATCAAGGGTATCAAGAAACCCCTGTATCTTACTGGTAGGGGGTGTAGCTAAATTTTACACCTCTGAGAGGTTATATAGCTTATAGTAGTAATCGGCAAAGGCATCGCCAATCGCTTCAGGTGCTAAGATTTTTGAACCATTAACCTCTAGGGCGTGAATCCTGGAATGGGCAGTCCTAGCATTGAGTTTCCATGCAAGAAGCTTGTTTGCCTTATTACCCTTAGAATACATTATTTGTTTAAATGTTGCTAGATTAGCTTTAACTTTATCTTGTTCCAGCTGGAGAATTCGCTGTCGAAGAATACCAATTTTGTCTGACGTGGAAACAGAAGGATTACATTTGTTATTTTTCTCTAAGTTCCTTAGATTCGCTACCAATTGGCCCAAAGGGCCTCCTCTATTTTTCTTAAATCTGGAAAATTCAGAGATACAGAATCCCCTAATAAATGCCTTTAGCGCCCCCCATAAAGTTTGGGCGGTCAAAGGGAAAATATCGAAGGACACTGCATCATGGTCGGACCAAGTACAAAGATGTATACGAGAGTTGGTGACCTCGTTAAGAAGTCTGGAATTCATGAAAAAATGGTCCAGCCTGGAATAGGATTTATGTGGTTTGGAGAAAAAGGTAAAGTCCCTATCTTCAGGGTGGCATGACCACCAAACATCATATAGGCTATGTCTTGCAACCAAAGATCGAAATTTGGCTGGTGTAGAACTAGTGTAGGAATCAATTGATTTACCTGAAATTAGTTTCTTATCTAGCTTAGGGTCCCATACGACATTAAAATCGCCACCTATTACAATGTGTCCTTGCCTCACCAATTTCGCCTTATTTAGGACTGTTGTGAGAAATTGTAACTGTTGTTGGTTAGGGGAATATAAGTTAACCAGAGTGTACAAATTGCCATTAAGTTTACAGACACAAATGATAAATCTACCATCTGGGTCCCTCTCTAGGTACATTTGATCAAATTGGAGATCTTTATGTAGGAGTATTGCAACTCCTCTAGTTTTGTCAGTGTAAGAGGCTGTAATAGGGTCTGGGTACAAAGATGACTTATACAGGTGAGGTTGATCTATAGTCCAATGGGTCTCCTGAAGGAACAGGACATCAACCTTAAGTCTCTTGCCATAGGCCGTCAGTAGGCTATGCTTACCAGGTGAATTTAGGCCCTTAGTATTTAAAGTAAGGAATCTCAAAGAGGTCTCCATAGATGAAATGGAGACAGGGGGTTAAGGAGAAGAAGAAGAAAAAAAAAAGGTGAGGGGAGGGTGAGAGAGGAAGACGGAAGGGGACGAAATATAAGAATATAGTAAAGATTTAAGGTGAGGAGTCAAATAAGATAAGAATGTGATGAGTTTCACTTTAGGAGTCAAATGTACTGAGAGTGAACAGTAGTAAGAAGAATATAGGGATTCGTAGTGATCCACAAGTTTACATCTTTAAACTTTAAATAGTATGGAGGGGGGGAGACAAGGCCAGAGTGAGAAGGCCCTGTTTGGGATGACCAATTGCTCGGAGAAAGAGAATTGAAAATTGAAAATATGAATGAAGATCTGTGGATATTGTAGTCTCTATTAGTGTGTTGGGTGTGTAGAAGTAGGAGTAGGAGGAGCTGGTGCCCTCCCTTAAATACTATGTATGTGAGATCCAGAGGTGAGGGGTAAGGAAAGAAGAAGATTTGGGGTGCAATGAGAAATACAAGAAAGTGTCTGTTGTTGATCTGCATGTTTATAAAAGAGAACCGGTGATTCAGGGCCTGTAAACATTAGGGACCTCCATCCCTCCATCAAGATATTAGCTTTTGTAACACCATCAGGCAAATATACATATACTAACATTCTGCCTATGGCCCATGGTGTCCTTGTAAAATATCTCATCAATAAATTAATCTCAGAGCTAGGAATAACAACACTCTTTGGGGCAGCCCGCTGTCCTGTCCCATGGGGAAAACAAACCTAGAATCATGAAACGTCCGGTACTGTGGGTGAGAGAATATAACAAATTGGAAGAGGGCTAAGATAAAATATATAAAACAATATAGCAATGCCTCACAATGAAACACTGAGAGCCCCTAGAGCCTTTTAATATAGACAGCCCAGATCAATCAATCTTACCATAAATAAGCCTAGATAAGGCCTCTGTAATGGGGTGAATCTAAATTAAGACTAGCTGTACCCAAGAATTTTACATACAGTTACAGGTAACCAATATGAGAAGGCTTAGAAGATTTACAGTCGGTTAGATATGTCAAAGACAACTAGTAATTTAAGTGTTGATCTAGTATGATTATAGCAATATGCAAACAGTTACAGCATAGACTACCTAGTATAATTTACCAATGGGTTGCTTTCGGAGCCCCAATTGACAGCGCTTTCCAGGCCGACGGTGGGCCACAGGAAGACTAAGTCCATCTCAATACGTTGTCAAAACTGGCAAAGGAAACAAGACATGGGGGTTTACATGACATAACAGGAAATACACAAAGAAAACAAAAACACACCAAGCAGAACATATATTACATAAACAGACTTGAATAGAGCTTATGAAAGCTCCCTGAGCAAAAGTGAGGCTCAGCATGTAAGAAATAACGAAATTTCTCTATAAAGTCTTTCTTATAGTCCCATGAGGTGTTTAATGGACATTTTATATCTAAGTCCTGCAACAAATATTGCATGATGCTTCTTAGGATATGGTGTGAGAAGATAGCAATATGCAAACAGTTACAACATAGACCACCTAGTGTAATTTACCAATGGGTTACTTTCAGAGCCTCAATTCGCTTTTCAGGCCGACGGTGGGCTACAGGAAGACTAAGTCCATCTCAATATGCTGTCAAAACTGGCAAAGGAAGCAAGACATGGGTGTTTACATGACATAACAGGAAATACACAAAGAAAACAAAAACACACCAAGCAGAACATGTATTACATAAACAGACTTGAATAGAGCTTATGAAAGCTCCCTGAGCAAAAGTGAGGCTCAGCATGTAAGAAATAACGAAATTTCTCTATAAAGTCTTTCTTATAGTCCCATGAGGTGTTTAATGGACATTTTATATCTAAGTCCTGCAACAAATATTGCATGATGCTTCTTAGGATATGTTGTGAGAAGATAGCAATATGCAAACAGTTACAACATAGACCACCTAGTGTAATTTACCAATGGGTTACTTTCAGAGCCTCAATTCGCTTTTCAGGCCGACGGTGGGCTACAGGAAGACTAAGTCCATCTCAATACGCTGTCAAAACTGGCAAAGGAAGCAAGACATGGGTGTTTACATGACATAACAGGAAATACACAAAGAAAACAAAAACACACCAAGCAGAACATGTATTACATAAACAGACTTGAAAAGAGCTTATGAATGCTCCCCATCAGGCATATTTTAACAAATACAACAAGCTACCTTAAATACAAGCAACAACCAATCAGATTGTTCCTAATTTAAAAGCCCTTCTGTATGGAATTAACAAAAGTGAACCCATATTTTCACTTACCCATCACATACTCTTACAATAATCAAAACATCATTTAGATCGCTATTGATGTCACAAGGCTAAAAATATATATATAAAATGTAAGTTAGACTCCATAAATGCTGTTTTTGGTAACCCAGCACTTGTATACGGACAGCCTGGTGTCTCATTTGTCACTGCAATACCACGTGACCCATATGTTATCTTCATTAACCAATATGCCTCAGGTAACTGAAAACCTGAATGGAGCACCCTGCCCAGCTTCTACTGAGCACATGCTCAGTAGTAGTTGGTGCATCAGAAAGTGTGAGTATAAAAAGACTCTGCCTAATTTCTCAGTGGAAGTTATTGTGAAAATTTCTTAAAGCTGCATGCTCTACTTGAATCATGAAAGCTAATTTCAACTTTAGTGTTCCTTTAAAGGCACAGCCTAGTCAAAAATAAACATTCATGATTCAGATAGGGCATGTCATTTTAAATAACTTTCCAATTTACTTTTATCATCAATTTAGTTTTGTTCTCTTGGTATTCTTAGTTGAATTCTAAGCCTTGAAGGCCGCCTCTTATCTAAATGCATTTTGACATTTTTCAAAACTGGAGGGCGTTAGTTCATGGGTGCCATATAAATAACATTGTGCTCACGCCTGTGGAGTTACCTAGGAGACAGTATTTAAAAGAACCTAGATAAGGGGGCATTCTGCAGAGGCTTACATACAAGATAAATACAGAGGTAAAAAGTGTATTAATATAACCGTGTTGGTTATGCAAAACTTGGGAATGGGTAATAAAGGGATTATCTATCTTTTTAAACAATTAAAATTCTGGTGTAGACTGTCCCTTTAATATAAAATGTCAGAAACAAAGCTGATGAAAAACAGGATCCCTATGAGTGAAATACAGTATTATTGACAGTGACAATGACATGCTATTTATATTTATGTATAGTTGTAAATATTTTTTCTTTATGCTCCTCAGGTATTTACAATACAAAAATGCAAAATATGATTCCATTTCTTCTGAAATAAATAAATGTTTAGACTGGAGCATTACATAATTATAATAAACACTGTTAAATTAATTCAAAATGAACACACACAGCATAATGTATACAGCACAACATAGTTCACCCAGAGAATAATTACTCAGCTATTGTTTGATAAAGGGAATAATATAAAATCAAAAGAAATAGAAAATGCACTAATTTCACGTACTGTTTAATGGAACACATTTTAATTTGTCGCCAAAAATGATACTCCTGTGAATGCTTTGATGAAAAAAATCAGTTACACAAATATGCTATTAATTATTTTTTATGCACATATCAGTAAAGTAAGTATGTAAATATATTATGAGTAGAATTAAATGATTTGTTTACTAATATTTATTGCTAAAAATGGGGTGGATTATATATCTCAAACTCTCCCCTACCACAAACTGCCCCAAACACGGACCGCTGCATGACTTCCAAGATGGTATTTTGCTTACTACTAGAGGTGGATGCAAGAAGCATCCCATTACTCTGTCCAAAGGAGTAGATAAAGCACCTGCAGTCTTCCTACTCAAGGATATAGACAAGATATAGATATAGCACACAAGTTGACACAAATAGGTTTTAATGGCTATTAAAGGTAACCATCCTCAAATGTGATCTGTTTGCTTGTAATTAGTGTGTGTGTATAAAAGGTCAATGAGTTTCTGGACTCCTGACAGACCCTTGCATCTTTCGTCAGTGCTGCACTGACGTTTCTGGATTCTGAGTCATGGGAAAAGCAAAAGAATTGTCAAAGGATCTGCGGGAAAAGGTAGTTGAACTGTATAAAACAGGAATGGGATATAAAAATATATCCAAGGAATTGAGAATGCAAATCAGTAGTGTTCAAACTCTAATCAAGAACTTGAAAATGAGGGGTTCTGTTGAAACCAAACCACGGTCAGGTAGAACAACTAAAATTTCAGCCGCAACTGTAAGGAAAATTATTCGGGATGCAAATACAAACCCACAAATAACTTCAGGTGAAATACAGGACTCTCTGAAAACATGTGATGTGGCTCTTTCAAGATGCACAATAAGGAGGCACTTGAAGAAAGACGGGCTGCATGGTCGCCAGAAGAAAGCCATTACTATGCAAATGCCACAAAGTATCCCACTTACAATACACCAAACAGCACAGAGACAAGCCTCAAACCTTCTGGCACAAAGTCATTTGGAGTGATGAGACCAAAATTGAGCTTTTTGGTCACAACCATAAACGCTACATTTGGAGAGGAGTCAAGAAGACCTATGATGAAAGGTACACCATTCCTACTGTGAAACACGGAAATGAATCGCTGATGTTTTGGGGATGTGTGAGCTACAAAGGCACAGAAAATGTGTTCCGAATTAATGGCAAGATTAATGCAGTATGCTATTAAACAGAACCCCTCAATTTCCATTTCTTGATTAGAGTTTAACACTGCTGATTTGCATTCTCAATTCCTTGGATATCTTTTTAAATCCCTTTCCTGTTTTATAAAGTTCAACTACCTTTTCCTGCAGATCCTTTGACAATTCTTTTGTTTTCCCCATGACTCAGAATCCAGAAACGTCAGTGCAGCACTGGATGAAAGATGCAAGGGTCTGTCAGGAGTCCAGAAACTCATTGACCTTTTATACACACACACTAATTACAAGCAAACAGATCACAGGTGAGGATGGTTGCCTTTAATAGCCATTCAACCCCTTTGTGTCAACTTGTGTGCATGCTATCAGGCCAAAATCACCAGGTTATGTAAACTTTTGATCATGGTCATTTGGGTAGTTTCTGTTGTCATTATGATTTAAAAAGAGTAAACACCGTTGATTGATAATAAATGGCTTCAGCCAAACACTAACCATGAGTGAAAGAAAGGTTTTTGTGTTATCATTCATATTCTCTGAAAAATGGCCAAGAAATCATAAAATCTGAATGTTAGTCATAAGATAACTCTATAAACAAAATTTCAAGTCTGTCCCATAAGCGGTTTCAGAGAAGATTTTTTGTATTTTTTTTAAAAAGTGCATACGAAACAAAATAGCCGCCAAGCTATGCAATGTATGGGTTTCAAATTGCACATACTAATGCTTACTATAGACATCTACATTTTCCAGAAGTTTCATGAAAATTTGCAAATATTTTATTTCTCAAAGGTTGACTGCAATATTGCCTTTAGGGCTCATGACTATGTGTAATCATGTGACTACTACACTGTAATATAGTTAAACAGTGTAAACATAATGCATAAAGTGCAAATTTACGCAATTAAAGAATAATACAAAGGTGATTGGCTCATAGCAGCCATGTTGATTATGGAAAAATCGTAGTTTGAGCAAACTTGGTAGAGGACCTTGCAAGGAGCGCATGTGCAAAATTGCGCTTCATTGCACTCAGCGGTTTCAGAGAAGAAGATATTTGAATATTTCTCTTGTAAGGTGTATCCAGTCCACGGATCATCCATTACTTGTGGGATATTCTCCTTCCCAATAGTAAGTTGTAAGAGGATCACCCACAGCAGAGCTGTCTATATAGCTCCTCCCCTAACTGCCACCTCCAGTCATTCTCTTGCAACTCTCGACAAGCATGGATTGAAAAAAGGATTGTCAGCTAGTTCCTTAAAGGGACAGATTTCTGCTCTGTCTATTCTTTTGCACAAGCGTCTGGCGGATGTTCCAGACGTTCAGGCATTTTGTCAGGCTTTAGTTAGAATCAATCCTGTGTTTAAACCTGTTGCTCCACCATGGAGTTTAAATTTGGTTCTTAAAGTTCTTCAGGGGGTTCCGTTTGAACCTCTTCATTCCATAGATATCAAACTTTTATCTTGGAAAGTTCTATTTTTGGTAGCTATTTCCTCGGCTCGTAGAGTTTCCGAGTTATCTGCCTTACAATGTGATTCCCCTTATCTGATCTTCCATACAGATAAGGTAGTTTTGCGTACCAAACCTGGGTTTTTACCTAAGGTGGTATCTAATAAGAATATTAATCAAGAGATTGTTGTTCCGTCATTGTGTCATAATCCTTCTTCAAAGAAGGAACGTCTATTACACAATCTTGACGTGGTTTGTGCTTTAAAGTATTATTTACAAGCTACTAAAGATTTTCGTCAAACATCTGCTTTGTTTGTTGTCTACTCTGGATAGAGGAAAGGCCAAAAGGCTTTGGCAACTTCTCTTTCGCTTTGGCTAAGAAGTATAATACGCTTAGCTTATGAGACTGCTGGCCAACAGCCTCCTGAAAGGATTGCAGCTCATTCTACTAGAGCTGTGGCTTCCACATGGGCCTTTAAAAATGAGGCTTCTGTTGAACAGATTTGCAAGGCGGCGACTTGGTCTTCGCTTCATACTTTTTCAAAATTTTATAAATTTGATACTTTTGCTTCTTCGGAGGCTATTTTTGGGAGAAAGGTTTTACAGGCAGTGGTACCTTCCGTTTAAGTACCTGCCTTGTCCCTCCCTTCATCTGTGTACTTTAGCTTTGGTATTGGTATCCCACAAGTAATGGATGATCCGTGGACTGGATACACCTTACAAGAGAAAACATAATTTATGCTTACCTGATAAATTTATTACTCGTGTGGTGTATCCAGTCCACAGCCCGCCCTGTCATTTTAAGGCAGGTATTTTTTAACTTTAAACTACAGTCACCACTGCACCCTATAGTTTCTCCTTTCTCTTGCTTGTCTTCAGTCGAATGACTGGAGGTGGCATTTAGGGGAGGAGCTATATAGACAGCTCTGCTGTGGGTGATCCTCTTGCAACTTCCTGTTGGGAATGAGAATATCCCACAAGTAATGGATGATCCGTGGACTGGATACACCACAAGAGAAATAAATTTATAAGGTAAGCATAAATTATGTTTTTCACAAAATTCAAGATGGCTGCTACAGCATGTGACTGAGGCACTTCTTTTGAGATATAGCAAATCTAGGTCATGGCAGCACTAAGCACAGCAAATTTCAAAGTTGTAACAAAAGCAGTTCCAGAGCTAAAGATTTTTAAGCGTTTGTCAAAATTAGTCGCAAAAAGCAATATGGTCGCTAGATTATGTTACCTATGAGTTCAGTGTTGCATGAGATTTAGCAGAGCAATATACTTTAATAGCATACTTGATCTCAAGTGATTTGCACTAGCAGTTTTAAAGTTATGGTCAATAGAAAAAGCTGCGGAATAATAATAATAATAATAAATATAGCTACAAGCAGCAATAGAGGTGGCTAAGCGCAACCCCTGCAATGGCATACAATATAATGCTATAAAGCAAGTTTTTGCAGTTCTAACATAAACAGTTGGAAAGAAAACACATTTTTTTAATTATTGCGTTTTTCAGGATGGCTGCCACACCATATGACTTATACTTTCAACACGAACAGATGTAACTCTAGGTCACAATATATAGTTATACAGCAAATTACACAGCTTTAACATAAGCGGTTGCAAAAAAAAACACATTTTCGAAATATTTGTATTTTTCAAGATGTCTGCCATACCATGTGATCAATACTTTCAACATGAACAAATGTAACTCCAGGTCACAATATAAGGTTATACATAAAGTTATACAGTTCTAACATAAGCAGTCGCCAAGAAAATTTTTTTTAGTTTTTTTGCGTAAAACAAAATGGTTGCCATATCATATGATATACAGCCTCCGTATTATACACAATAGTTCTCACTATAGATGTCAATAAATAGTTCTCACTATAGATGTCAATAAATATGGCAAAAACCAAGCATTTTTGTAAAACGGTTTTTGTTTTATTATTGATTTTAAAATATTGTTAAGTATTTTTGAACAATTCAAAATGGCTACCAAACCACATGACGTATCAACTTCTCTTGAACAAATCTGAATGTTAGTCATAACATAAGATAATTCTATAAACAAAATTTCAAGTCTGTCCCATAAGTGGTTTTGGAGAAGAAGATTTTTGTAGTTTTTAAAAACAGCGCATACGAAAAACAAAATGGCTGCCAAGCTATGCAAAGTATGGCTTTCAAATTGCACATACTAATGCTCACTATAGACATCTACAATTTGCAGAAGTTTTATGAAAATTTGCAAATGTTTTATTTCACGAAGGCGACTGCGCAGTGGGCATTTTGACTGCAATATTTTCTTTCAGGGTTATGACTATGTGTAATCATGTGTCTATTACATTGTAATATTATTCAATATTGTAAAACTAATGTATAAAGTGCAAATTTACGCAATTAAATGTCGATAAAAGGTTAATGTCTCACAGCAGCCACGTTGAATATGGAAAAATTGCAATTTGATCAAACTTTGTAGAGGACCTTACAAGGAGAAGTTTAAGAGAAGATGTTTAAAGATTTTTGCAAAATGCAAAATGGCTGCTACATCATATGACCAAGGCACCTCTGTTGAGCAATGGCAAATCTAGGTCATAGCAGCAAGTTTCAAAGTTGTAACACAAGCAGTTCAAGAGCTAAAGATTTTTAAGCGTTTCTCAAAATTTGTCGCAAAAAGCAATATGGCTGCCTAACCTTATGACCTATGAGTTCAATTTTGCATGAGATGTAGCAGAACAATAGGCTTTACCAGCATACCTGATTTCAAGGGCTTTGCTTTAGCAGTTCAAAAGTTATGGGCTATAGAAAAAGCAGCGGAGAAATAATAATAATGATAATAATCCTGACAATAACAATAGGTTGTCCTGCAACTTCGTTGCATGGCCACCTAAATATAGCTCCAAGTAGCAATAGATAGCCAAGCGCATTGTATTTGCAATTGCATAAGATCAGCTAAGTAACAATATAAAGCTATAAAGCAAGTTTTTACAGTTCTAACATAAGCAGTTGGAAAAAAATACATTTTTGAAATGTTTGCATTTATCAATATGGCTGCCACAACATTTGACCAATACTTTCAACATGAACAGATGTAACTACAGGTCACAATACATAATTATACAGCACATTTCGCAGCTTTAACATAAGTGGTTCCAAAGAAAACACATTTTCAAAATTTTCATGTAAACCAATATGGCTGCCACAGCTTGTGACCAATTCCTTCAACATGAACAACTGACTCTAGGTCACAATATAAGGTTATAAAGTATGTTTCACAGTTGTAACATAAGCGGTTGCCAGAGAAAATAGATTTTCAAAATTATTGTGCAAAACAATATGGCTGCCAAATCATGTGATATAGAGCCTCCATATTATGCACAATAAGTGCTCACCATAGATGTTAATAAACATGTAAAAATAAAGCATTTTTGTCAAATGGTTTTTGTTTTATTATTAATTTAAAAATGTAATTGTAAGCGTTTCTGAACAATTCAAAATGGCTGCCAAACAACATGACATATCCACTTCTCTTGAACAAATCTGAATATTGGTCATAACTCTATAAACTAAATTTCATGCCTGTGTCATAAGCGGTTTTGTAGAAGAAGATTTTTGTAGCTTTTAAAAACAGCGCATATGAAAAGAATGGCCGCCAGACAGTGTATTGTATGGCTTACAATTTACACACAATAATGCTCACCTTAGACCTCTACAATTAAACTTCAATAAAATGGTTAATGTCTTGCGGCAGCCATGTTGATTATGGAAAAATTGCAGTTTGAACAAACTTGGTGTAGACATTGCAAGGAGCATATGTGCAAAATTACGCTTCATTGCACTAAGCGGTTTAAGAGAAGAAGATGTTTGAAGATTTTTGCAAAATGCAAGATGGCTAACACATCATGTGACCGAGGCACTTCTCTTGAGCAATAGCAAATCTAGGTCATAGTAGCACTGAGCACAGCAAGTTTCAAAGTTGTAACATAAGCAGTTAAAGAGCTGAAGATTTTTAAGCGTTTGTCGAAATTAGTTGCAAAAAGCAATATGGCTGCTAGAGCATATGACCTATGAGTGCAATATTGCAAGAGATATAGCAGAGCAATAGGCTGTACCAGCATACCTGATTTCAAGAGCTTTGCATTAGCAGTTCAAGAGTTATGGGCAATAGAATAAGTTTGGCGACCCATTTTCAAAATTTTAGTGTAAACCAATATGGCTGCCACAGTTTGTGACCAATTCCTTCAACCTGAACTACTGTGACTCAATATAAGGTTATAAAGCAAGTTTCACAGTTATAACATAAGCAGTTCCGGAGAAAATAGATTTTTGAAATTTTTGCGCTAAACACGATGGCTGCCAAATCATGTAATATAGAGCCTCCATATTATGCACAATTAGTATTCACCATAGATGTTAATAAACATGGCAAAAAGAAAGCATTTTTCTCAAATGGTTTTTGTTTTTTTATTAATGTAAAAATATCGTTAAATGTTTTTGAACAATTCAAAATGGCTGCCAAACCACATGACCAAATGATTTCTCTTGAACAAATATGAATAGTGGTCATAAGATAACTCTATAAACCAAATTTCACTCATGTGTCATAAGCAGTTTTGAAGAAGATTTTTGTAGCTTAGCTTTAAAAAACAGTGCATATGAAACAAAATGGCTACCACATAGTGTTTTGTATGGCATTCAAATTGCACACAATAATGCTCACCATAGACCTCTACAATTTGCTGAAGTTTCATGAAAATTTGTAAATGTTTTATTTCCCAAAGGCAACTGTGAACTTTGACCGCAATATTGTCTTTGGGGGTCATGGCTATATGTAATCATGTGTCTACTACACTGTAATATAGTCGAAAGTGTAAAAATAGTGCATAAAGTGCAAAGTTACACAATAAAACTTCGATATAAAGGTTAATGTCTCGCAGCAGCCATGTTGATTATGGAAAAATCACAGTTTGAACAAACTTGGTAGAGGACTTTGCAAGGAGCATATGTGCAAAATTGCGCTTTATTTGCACTAAGCATTTTAAGAGAAGAAGATTTTTGAAGATTTTTGTAAAATGCAAGATGGCTGCCACATCATGTGACTGAGGCACTTCTTTTGAGCAATAGCAAATCTATGTCATAGTAGCACTGAGCACAGCAAGTTTCAAAGTCATAACATAAGCAGTTTAAGAGCTGAAGATTTTTAAGCATTTGTCGAAATTAGTCGAAAAAAGCAATATGACTGCTAGTACATGTGACCTATGAGTACAATATTGCATGAGATGTAGCAGAGCAATAGGCTGTACCAGCATACCTGATTTCTTTGCATTAGCAGTTCAAGAGTTATGGGCAATAGAATAAGTTTGGCGGAATATTAACAGTAGATAAGGTTGAAAAAACCCTGGAGTCCATCAAGTTCAACCTATACAAATCTAAAATACTTACAAAAGCTCCAGTTAAGATTAAATAATCCCACTAAAAGGTGACCCATTTAATACTAGCAATCATATCCATTGATTTTGTTTCTGGATTTCTAATAATAAAAATAATAATATACTACTTTGCTTGGCCACCTAATAATAATAATCCTGGCAAAAACAATAGATTGTCCAGCAATGACATTGCTTGGCCACCTAATAATAATCCTGACAATAACAATAGGTTGTCCTGCAACTTCGTTGCATGGCCACCTTTTAAAAATAATAATAATAATCCTGACAATAACAATAGGTTGTCCAGCAGATACGTTGCTTGGCCACCTAAATACATATTTTAAACAATGTGCCTCATAGTACAAGATATATTCCCAGAATACAATGCAAGGCAAGATGAGAGAGTGTGAAAGAGAAAATAATGTTCTGAATTTGTAATATTTTTTTCATTTTTGCTTCCACCATGGTCTTCTGCACTAGTGAGATAATTAGAACTTCAGCAATAAGAAATGTGATTGTCTCCCTGGATGATAAGTCCACCCTCTGCTGGAGTTAATTCCCTTAGTAACTCACATTCTTCTGTTATTAAGATTGTTAATTCCCAGCCAAACATTGTTTTTATATGATCAATTTATAACAAACAAACAAAAAACATTTTTATTAAAGAAAGCATACAGAGAATCTCAATGTTAAATTAAATGTAATATCATTTATAGAGTTTTAATGAGGTGTAAGGTCCTAATTGATTGAAAGGGCTGAAGAATCACAAAATACATTTAAACTGGGAAAAAATAGCATCCTATACATATATTATTCTATAGACTTTCTCAATATTTGTGGTTCCTTTGTTGCAGATAGAAGCAAAACCTCTGGAGAACAGCATTGGAGATACTGTTTGTGTGCACAACAAGAAAAAACATATTTACATTTTACTAATTTATGACATTCTAGATTAACTAAAAAGTGAGATGTGTTTTTGATTAACACATCTTATAGAATTATTGCTTGTGGGATTTGGTAAAACCAGATATCCCCAATTAGCATCACTAATTTGCAGATTTTGATAATGGCTTTCATTATGTAAATTTTAAATAAAACACAAGAAGAATATTACTTGTATGTAATACATTATTTTCACATTATCCCAAACAAATCAAATGCAGAATATTTTACATTAGTCCAATGTTTTATTTTAAACAGTAGACATTTCTGTATAGTTATCTATTATTTAATAGAATTAATGAAAAAAAAACAGTAAAAAACACTTTTTTGGCACAAATCTTTATAGGCCTTTAACCATTGAAAATATACCCTTGGTAACTAATATGTATACACTATATGGCCAAACGTAAGTAGACACTTGACCATTACATTGTATGAGCATGTTAGACTCCCATTCCAAAACCATAGGCATTAATATGAAGCTGCCCTCCCCCTTTGTGGTTAAAACAGCAGCAGCAGCAGCAGCTTTGAAGTGTCTGTGTGAATTTGTACCAACTCAGCCAAAAAGCATTTGTGAGGTCAGGCACTGATGTTGGACAAGAAGATCTGGCTTAAAATCAGTGTTTAAATTCATCACAAAAGTATTCAGTGGGGTTGAGGCCAGGGCTCTGTACATGTCACTCAAGTTCCTCTACTCCAAACTTATCAAACCATGTATTTATGGACTTTGCTTTGTCTTTAGAGGCACAGTTATGCTGGAACATGAAAGTGCCTACCTCAAACTTGTGACGGTTAGATTGACTGGAACGTAATATATAGGACTAGATGTACAGGAAAACAAAAGTATTTTACAAGTCTTTAATAAAGCAAGAGAAACAATAACTAAGAGTCCAGGAACAGGTCAAGGCTTAGATACCGCTAAATCAGTCCAGCAGTACTGGTACCAAGGGAGAAGGAAGGGGCAATGTGCAGTAGGTATAGGTGGACAGGCTGGCACAGGATACCAGATAGATGCAGTAGTGAAATCAGGATTCAGGTAAACTGCCACTGATATAGCAAGCACAGGAGACTCAGTAGGCACAGGATATTCAGTGGGTACTGTTGGTGAGGCTTCCACAAGTTTCCAGGTAGGTGGCTACAGCAGGATTCAGGTAATCTTCCACTGATATAGCAGGATACATTAGACTAAGCAGGCACACTGCACAGGATACCCAGTGAGTACTGTTGGTGAGGCTGTCATGGGATACCAGGTGGGTGCAATGGGCACAGCAGGATTCAGGTAAGCCACCACTGTTATAGCAAGAAACAGGAGACTCAGCAGGCACAGGATACCCAGCGGGTACTCTTGGTAAGGCTGTAATGGGACACCAGGTGAGTGCAGCTGGGATACAGGTCAGCTGCCACAGTCACAGCAGGATACAGGAGACTTAGCAGGCACAGGACACCCAGTGAGTACTGTTGGTGAGGCTGTCATGGGAAATCAGATAGGCGGAATAGGTACAGCAGGATTCAGGTAAGCTGCCACTGATATAGCAGGATACATTAGACTCAGCAGGCACAGGATACCCAGGGGGTACTGTTGGTGAGGCTGTCACATAATACCAGGTAGGCACAACAGGTACAGCAGTATTCAGGTAGGCTGTCACTGGTACAGCAGGATACAGGACACTCTACAGGCACAGGATACCCAGCGGGTACTGTTGGTCAGGCTGTAACAGTATCTCAGGTATGTGCAACGCGTATAGCAGAATTCAGGTGAGCTGCCACTAGTACAGCAGGATACAGGAGACTGCAGGAACAGAACACCCAGTGGGTTCCGTGGTGAGGCTGTCATGATATACCAGTTAGGAGCAATAGGTACAGCAGAATTCATGTGAGCTGCCACTGGTACAGCAGAATATAGGAGACTCAGTAGGCACAGGATACCCAGTGAGTATTGTTAATGAGGCTGTCACGGAATACCAGGTAGGTGCAACGGGTACAGGAAGATTTAGGTAGGCTGCCACTAATACAGCAGTATACAGGAGACTCAACAGGCACAGGACACCCAGCGAGTACTGTTGGTGAGTCTGTCACAGGATATCAGGTAGGCGCAAAAGGGACAGCAGGATTCAGGCAAGATGTCATTGGTACCTAAGGATACAGGGCACTCTGCAGGCACAAGATACCCAGCGGGTACTTTTGGTGAGGCTGTCACGAGATACCATGTATTCACAACAGGATTCAGGTAAGCTGTCACTGGTACAGCAGGATACAGGAGACTCTGCGGGCACAGGATACCCAGTGGGTAGTGTAGGTGAGGCTGTAACATGATACCAGGTGAGTGCAGCTGGGATACAGGTAAGCTGCCACAGGTACAGCAGGATACAGGAGACTCAGCAGGCACAGGACACCACGTGGGTACTGTTGGTGGTAATGGTATACCAGGTAGGTGTAATGGGTACAACAGAATTCAGGTGAGATGCCACTAGTACAGCAGGATACAAGAGACTCGGCAGGCACAGGACACTCAGCGGGTACTGTTGGTGAGGCTGTCACAAGATAACAGGTGCAACAGGTACAGCAGTATTCAGGTAAGCTGTCACTGATCAACAGGATACAGGAGACTCTGCAGGCACAGGATATGCAGTGGGTACTGTTGGTGAGGCTGTCACAGGATACCAGGTAGGTTCAATGGGTACAGCATTGTTCAAGTAAGCGGCCACTAGTACAGCAAAGTACAGGAGACTCTGCAGGCATAGGATACCCAGTGAGTACTGCTGTTGAGGCTGTAGCGGTATGAAAAGTACATGCAACGGGTAAAGCAGAATTCAGGTGAGCTGCCACTAGTACAGCAGAACACAGGAGACTCAGCAGGCACAGGATGCCCAGTGGTTACTGTTGGTAAAGCTGTCACGGAAAACCAGTTAGGAGCAACAGGTATATCAGGATTCAGGTAAGCTGCCACTGGTACAGCAGGATATAGGAGACTCTGCAGGCACAGGATACCCAGTGGGTACTGTTGGTGAGGCTGTCATGGATACCAGGTAGGCACAACAGGATTCAGGTTAGCTGTCATTAGTACAGCAGGATACAGGACACTCTGTAGGCACAGGATACCTAGCGGGTAGTGTAGGTGAGGATGTAACGGTTTATAAGGTAGGTGCAATGGGTACACCAGAATTCAGGTAACCTGCCACTAGTTTAGCAGAATACAGGAGACTCAGCAGGCACAGGATACCAAGAGAGCACTGTTGGTGAGGCTGTCACAGGATATCAGGTAGATGCAATGGGTACAGCAGGATTCAGGTAAGCTGACACTGGTACAGCAAGATACAAGAGACTCAGCAGGCACAGGAACAAGGTTAGTGATAGCTTGTTACACCACAGGATTCTGGAGATCATGTAATAATTAGGTGCACTTCTCAATATCTCAGTCCAAAGTGATAGGCTGATTGGATTATATAGGAACTCTCACACCTGTAGCCATTTAGGTGAAAGTTTAGGTGAAAGAGCAGTGTGTGGTTGTACGTGCCTAGGAAGAGCAGTCGCCGCTGCAGAGGACAGACCTCGTTATTCCTCCACGTGGAATCAATTGGAGGTAAGTTCCTGACAAAACTCTTGGCACAAATTTGGATGCACCTAATTGTCTAATATGTCTTTGCATACTGTACCATTAAGATTAATCTAAGATAACCTATCACTGGATTTTTTTCATCAGGCTGCCATATAGTGAAGCATCATCATTCTAGATAAGATGTTTCCACTGCTCCAGAGTCCAGTTACGGTGTGCTTAACACCACTCCAGCTGAGGCTTGGCATTGCACATGTTGATATGAGGCTTGTGTACAACTGCTTGGCCTTGGAAGTCAGTTTCATGAAGCTTCTGAAGCACAGTTGTTGTGCTGATATTGCTTCCAGAGGCATTTTGGAACTATGTAGTAAATTGTGAAACAGATTATTTCTATGTGCTACTCAGCACTCAGCTGTCCCATTCTGTCAGTTTGCTTGGTCTAACACTTTTGGAATGACATAACAATAAGAATTCTTAAGATTGACCTCCAAAATCATATATATGTATAAAGTAAAAAAACAAAGGTATTGATCTAGGCCCATTCTGGAATATTTCATATCAGCAGTTGGCAGTCAGATGTGTGCCAAATGCGATCATATACAGTACTGCGCAAAAGTATTAGGCCACCATTAGATTTGTTGTTTTAGGTAAGTTTTAATGACCATCCATATTTATTTTTTGGTCTCTTTATTAAGATACAAACAGAAAATACAGGAAATATGTACACAAAATATAAAAAAACCCACAATTTTCAGAACAAAATGGCCTCTTCAGGCAAAAGTCAGTATTTAGTGTGACCTCCCTTGGCACTAAGCACATCTTAAACTCTTTTGGGGAGACTGTCCTAAAGTTTTCTTAAGTAATCTGGTATAGTTAATAGAAATCTTCTTTAGATGTAGGTTGTCTTTTATTTATTTCTCTGTCAAGGTGATCCCATACTGCAATAATATTCAGGTCTGTGGAGGCCAGTCCATGACTGTCAGCATTTTATCAACTGTTTTTCTCTCCAAATATGATTTCACTACATTAGCAGTGTGTTTGGGATCGTTATTATGCTGAAAAATAAAACCATTCCCAATCAGGTGCTTTCCAGAAGGAATGGCATGATGAATTTAAATCTGTCTGTACTTTTCAGCATTCATGATCCTATCAATTTGGACAATATCGCCAACACCACTGGCAGAAATGCAGCACCACACCATGACAGACCCTCTACCATGCTTCACTGAAGGCTGCAAGCACTCATTCTTTCATCTATCACCACCTCTTCTTCTTATATATTGTCAATGATTGGACCCAAAAATTTCAAACTTGAATTTGTCACTCCATAATACTCTTTTCCACTTATCTTCATTCAAATCTTTGTAAGCTTTAGCATATCTTAGCCTTTTCACCGTGTTCCCCTTCTGAAAAAGTGGTTTCTTGGCTGTTACCCTTCCACAAAGGCCATTCCTGATCCAGCTTCTTCGGATTGTAGAAGGGTCAACTTAGCATCTAGATGAAGCTGCCAGATGCTGAGCCAGGTCCTTGCTTGACTTCTTCCGGTCTCTCAAAGAAGAAATTATGAGAAACTTTCATCAGATTTTGAAAGATTTTTTGGCCTTCCAGTCATTTTTTTTGTCCTTGACCTCTTCAAATTTCTTTATAACAGCTTGAATATTGGGTATTCAGTTTTTTTGTTTATTTCCCTTTGAGAGTCACCTTGCTGATGCAAAAGTATGATTTTATGTCAAATTCTGTGATCTTTGGCATTTTGAAAGGAATGATGTAATTGAAAGTTGGTCTTCATAGCAAGCTTCCAATGAATTAAACTCATACCACATGTGTATGTAATGCTCAAGCATGTCTTGCACAAACCTGGTGTAATAGACCATTTTCATACCAGTCATTTGACATAAAATTGTAGGACAAATACAGGTGTTAGCAATGAAATTAATTAGGGTTCTGTTCCATTTAGGGTTACGAGAGCAAGGTTCCAGCTATTGCTCAAGTGTAAGGGGAGGTCACATTAAATACTTGCTACTTTAGCTTATAATAGCTGTTTTTCTGTTTTTAATACTGCATACAAATATCCTGTATTTTCTGGTTGTATTCTAATAAAGAGACCGAGAAATAATTATATATTATCATTAAACTATTGCTAAAACAACAAATCTAATGGTGGCCTAAGATTGTTGCACAGTACTGTATAAACGTGCCCTCCTAAACTATAAATAAGTAGACAACCTAAGGTATTAATCTAGGCTCATTTTGTTATATTTCATGTCACCATTTGGACATCAGATGTATGCAAAATGCAATCATATACATTTTTTTTTTAAAAATTCACAAAATGTGGGTTTCTCACTAAAAGAATTTACACACAACATATGCAGCCATAAAATAAATGGTTGTAACAGCTTCCCTCGGATCCCCTTTCTTCAGAAGTAGCAGCCATACATGGCTTAACCATTGGTTTTGGTAGTTAGAAGGCCTCTAATTGCAGCTGTGCACCCCATTTCTGAAAGAGGGTTTTTAGGCTGTGGGTCCTGGGCCCATTTGGTATAGCATAATGTCATGGGTTATTAAAATTGCCCTCCAAAACAACAAATCTAATGGTGGCCTATGATTGTTGCACAGTACTGTATAAAAGTGCCCTCCTAAACTATATATAAGTAGACAACCCAAGGAATCAATATAGGCTCATTTTGGTATATTTCATGACACGCAAAATGCGATCATATAAAAAAGTTGTTAACTTTATCACAAACTTTGGGTTTCTCACTAAAATTATTTACACATTACTTGTACATCCATAAGACAAATAGTTGTAAAAGTTTCCATGGGATACCCTTTGTTTAGAAATAGCAGACATGGGCTTGTCATTGGTTTTAGTAATTAGAAGGAAACTATTTGCAGCTGTTAATCATGGTACTAAAAAGGGATTTTTAGATATGTTCAGGCAAAGGGTTAATGGTTTATTAGTTATTGCATAACTGCACAAATAAACTATATATATTTAGGAGAAGACAACCCAAGGTTTTGATCTAGGCCCATTTTGGTATATTTCATGCCAACAGTTTGCAGTCAGATAAATGCCAATGCAATAATTTACAAAAATTATCTTTTTAACAAACTTTAGTTTTCTCATTGACATTATTTACACAAAACATGTACAGTAATTCAAATGGTTTTAAATCTTTTTAGGGTCCCTTTGTTGGCTTATTTAGTATGGCATTTTGTTATTTTAGGACCTTTATTAAAAAATAAAAATAAAAAAAATGTGAGTTTGTCACTAAAATTATTTGCACACAGCACAGAACTCAAATATTTGAAAACTATATGGTGAATTTCAAACCAGTCTTGGAAGTACAGACCAGATTGTGAAGGGCAACAGATTGAAAATTGGAATCTTTTCTGTCTCCCCTTTTGTAACAGACTCTACAGCGTTGCTGGGACCAACTCTTATTTGCTGAAGGGGGAGAGACCTGGGAAAATGTCTTCCAGAGAGTCTAACAGTGTCCTAACATTGTAAATTTGGGGTGTTTCAGCATTTTTTGAAGCAAAGTTTGGTTAACATTTCAAACTGGTAATTTAGAAAGGAGAGCTTGTTAGATGATGCAGCAGATAAATGATAAATTTGCATTTGAATCAACTGGACTGTAATTTTTTGTACCAGAATTTGGTTTTCCTTGTAGCATTTATTTGTTCTGAAACTTCTACTCCACCCATGTACTATTATACTCTAAAATTTAAACAGTAAATTGCTGCCTGACTATCCACCTCTAGCAGAAACTTCCCTGGTACCCTCATTGTGCATCTTTTTTGTCACTAAACTTTACTCCTAAAAGTTTTTCACTCCATAAAGCTGCTGATTCCCTAGACTTTTACTTTTTTGGAGATTAGCTATTGTTGTAAACCTTTTCATATTTTTCTTACTGGTCCACAGGCTAGAGTGTCACAGAAGTATAATAGTTTAAATAGTGTGATGCTAGTGTTATAGTTGTTCATACAGATTGTACCCATAGCCTAATAAAGGCTGAACAGCCAGGCAGATCCAGTTTACAATCTTTCCATTTATACATTCTAAAACTGTGAAAGGGGCCTAGTTATCAAGCCGTCAACCTCAAATACGCTGCGTATTCCGCAGCGTATTTGTGGCGAGGCTGATACGCCTTAGTTATCAAAGGCTCGAGACAGGCAAAAGTAGAATTTTGTGACGTAAGCATCGATCCGCCGGACTCAGTCCGACACAGATCGATTCTTACGTCACTCCAGATGTTCCGCACACAAGTGCGGCACATTCTCACTACTTTTGCTAGCTATCAAAAAACTAGCAGGTACGCTCGGCACTTTTACGGCCCAGCGTACCTGGTTTTCAAAGCGCCAGCCTGGAGGCGGCGGATCCCATAGGAATCAATGGGAGTCTGACCATAGCGAAAGTACAAGTTCGCTGCTGACAGACATCCCATTGATTTCTATGGGAGCTGTCTACACCTAACACCCTAACATGTACCCCGAGTCTAAACACCCCTAATCTGACCCCCCCTACACCGCCGCAACTAAATAAAGTTATTACCCCCTAAACCGCCGCTCCCGGAGCCCACCGCAAGCTACTCTATACATATTAACCCCTAAACCGCCGCTCCCGGAGCCCACCGCAACTATAATAAATGTATTAACCCCTAACCCGCCGCTCCCTGAACCCGCCGCAACCTATATTAAATGTATTAACCCCTATCCTGCCCCCCCTACACCGTCGCCACCTATAATACATTTATTAACCCCTAATCTGCCCCCCCTACACCGTCGCCACCTATAATAAATTTATTAACCCCTATCCTGCCCCCCACTACGCCGCCGCCACTGTAATAAAATGATTAACCCCTAAACCTAACCCTAACCCTAACGCCCCCTAACTTAAATATTAATTAAATAAATCTAAATAAATTAACTCTTATTAACTAAATGAATCCTATTTAAAACTAAATACTTACTTATAAAATAAACCCTAATATAGCTACAATATAAATAATAATTATATTCTAGCTATCTTAGGATTTATTTTTATTTTACAGGTACCTTTCAATTTATTTTAACCATGTACAATAACTATTAAATAGTTATTAACTATTTAATAGCTTACCTAGCTAAAATAAAGAG
>NC_069501.1:831690609-831820609 GCF_027579735.1 Bombina bombina
TGCAGCAGCTCCACCCCCTCCTCCTTTCCCTACAGAAGCGGAGTGCCGTGCTAATACTACTGCCGCCCGTGCTAATACATACATATTGGTTTGTCTGAAATTCAAATGTTTCCGGCGCGCACAGGCTGCATCTGTTCAGTGCGCGCGGGAAACATTTGAATTTCAGACAAACCAATATGTATGTATTAGCACGGGCGGCAGTAGTATAAGCACGGCACTCAGACTCCACTTTCCCAATTCGCCCAAAGAATATTCAAGGTTGTCTGGACTGGGGGCGGCCTGCAAATGTAAAAAAAAATAAAAAATGTTGCTGCTGCTTGTCACCGGCAATTTGCGCCCCCATACTTTGGCGCCCCGCCGCGCCCTAAGGCCGTTGCCTAACTTGCCTATATGCAAGCGCCGGCCCTGTCCGTCGGTGAAGAAGGTGGTTCCGCGTCGGCGGAAGGAAGATTCAAGACCCGGCTTGGAAGATGACTTCGCCCGGATAGAAGACCTCTTCAGCGCCTCTTTGAAGATGACATCGGCCGGATCGAAGACTTCTTCAGCGCCGCCTGGATGATGACTTCATCGGATGGAAGATTTCTTCAGCGCCGCTTGGAGGATTAACTTCTTCCGTTCCGGATGCCCTCTTCAGTTCCATCGGTGGCTCGGCTGAGTGAAGACGACTCAAGGTAGGATGATCTTCAGGGGATTAGTGTTAGGTTTTTGTAAGGGGGGTTTGGGTTAGATTAGGGGTATGTGGGTGGTGGGTTTTAATGTTGGGGGGGGGGGGTTGTATTTTTATTTTACAGGCAAAAGAGCTGAACTTTTTGGGGCATGCCCCCACAAATGGCCCTTTTAAGGGCTGGTAAGGTAAAAGAGCATTGAAATTTATGTAATTTAGAATAGGGTAGGGATTTTTTTTATTTTGGGGGGGTTTGTTATTTTATTAGGGGGCTTAGATTAGGTGTAAGTAGCTTAAAATTGTTGTAATATTTTTAACATGTTTGTAACTTAATTTTTTATTTTTTGTAACTTAGCTTTTTTTATTTTTTGTACTTTAGTTAGTTTATGTAATTGTATTTCATTGTAGTTCTTTGTAGGTAGTTTATTTAGTTAATTTAATGATAGTGTAGTATTAGGTTTAATTGTAACTTAAGTTAGGAATTATTTTACAGGTAATTTTGTATTTCTTTTAGCTAGGTAGTTATTAAATAGTTAATAACTATTTAATAACTATTCTAACTAGCTAAAATAAATACAAAGTTACCTGTAAAATAAATATAAATCCAAAAATAGCTATAATATAAGTATTAATTACATTGTAGCTATCTTAGGGTTTATTTTACAGGTAAGTATTTATTTTTAAATAGGAATAATTTATTAAAGTATAGTGTAGTGTTAGGTGTAATTGTAACTTAGGTTAGGATTTATTTCACAGGTACATTTCTCTTTATTTTAGCTAGGTAAGCTATTAAATAGTTAATAACTATTTAATAGTTATTGTACATGGTTAAAATAAATTGAAAGGTACCTGTAAAATAAAAATAAATCCTAAGATAGCTATAATATAATTATTATTTATATTGTAGCTATATTAGGGTTTATTTTAAAGGTAAGTATTTAGTTTTAAATAGGATTCATTTAGTTAATAAGAGTTAATTTATTTAGATTTATTTAATTAATATTTAAGTTAGGGGGGCGTTATGGTTAGGGTTAGACTTAGGTTTAGGGGTTAATCATTTTATTACAGTGGCGGCGGCGTAGTGGGGGGCAGGATAGGGGTTAATAAATTTATTATAGGTTGCGGCGGGTTCATGGAGCGGCGGTTTAGGGGTTAAACTATTTATTTAGTTGCGGAGAGGTGCGGGATCAGCAGGATAGGGGTTAATAATTTTATAATAGAGGGCGACGGTATAGGGGGGGCAGGATAGGGGTTACTAGGTATAATGTAGGTGGCAGCGGTGTCCGGGAGCGGCGGTTTAGGGGTTAATACATTTATAAGAGTTGCGGCAGGGTCTAGGAGCGGCGGTTTAGGGGTTAGTAACTTTATTTAGTTGCGGGGGGCTCCGGGGGCGCCGGTATAGGGGGCAGAACAGTGCAGTTTAGTGTGAGTGCTTAGTGACAGGCTAGCAATAAAGCTGGGAAAAAGCCGAAGGGCAGCGAGATCGGATGAGTGATAACTGTCACAGTCCGCTGCTCATCGCCCCGCGGCTTTTTGACAGCTTTATTTGATAACTTAGGCGAACGTATTCAAGGTCCGCGGCGGCGAAGGTAGGCGAGCTTAGGCGGACGTATTGGGCCGGCGAAGCCAGAAAAGTAGACGGCTTGATAACTACCCCCCGATGTATCCTATGACAATCTCATGCCTTTTATAAAATGTAATGCCATAACATGCTCTTTCTGTAAGGGATATATTGTTTAAAATTAGTTTGCCTTTGAATAGCACCAGGGACTTGTCAATACATATTTTCTTAGATAGGGTATACATGTCTGAAAATAATTTATTCAAATATTCAGTTAGGGGTCTAAGTTTATATAAACAGTTGTAATTTGGATGGTTCAAAGGTGGGGCCTGTCAGTTGTCTGTAAAATTTTGTGAAGTAATTCATTACTTCATTGAATTGGGCATTACTTCTGGAAAGAGAGAAGTTGAATATACTGGATGGGTAGACCAATAGGATTTCATAGATGTCTTAGATTCAATGCCCATGAGGGGGAGACGCCAACATTTTTTTAGTTCTGTATCAGTTTTGGGGTCCAATCTACAAGACTGGGGGATTTTTGGCCAAGCATTGCTCTGCATATAAATTTATTTGCACAACCATTTCCTCAAGTAAATCCGGTGAAAAACAAATGTAGAAAAAATCTGCTGGGGTGAAATTAATGACATTTACATTTATACCCGTAGACTTCACAACATTTGGAATTTCTGGGCAATATGATTCAATGCAATTCCAAATTAAAATGCTTTCAGGAGGAGCTGTGGTCATTGATCTAATTGGACTTCTCTTTGTTTTTTAGGTAGCAAGATAGGGTTTTTCATAGAGTATATTAAGATTCAGAGCGGTCAATAACAGAATCTGATTTATTAAGAAAATGGTATGCCTCCTCAAGACTAAACATATTTAAGGCCATTTTTCTTGTTGAAAGGAAAAACAAATTCTGATACAATACAGTACAGATCTCTGTGTAAAATTTAAAAAAAATGTATATGTAATAAAGGTCCTAAAAGAAAAAGAAAAAAAATTTGATGCTTATCCTGCTTTCATAGTGGGGAGCCCAATTTTTGGCTGATAACTGCAAACTTCTATACTGTATATAAATATTATATAGGAATATAGATGAGTAGATTAATAGATAGCTGAAAATAGTTCACTTCTCAAAAGCTCTTCTATTACATAAAATGATTCTGCCTGCCTGGAAGCAAAATCACAAGTGAGGTGATGACAGGCAGAATAGATACTACATTTAAAAAAAAAAATCTATTTTCTCCATGTGATCACTGCAACAGCCTACAGCAGTGATCACAGGCATGGAACCACTACTAACAATTCCTTATCTCTCCCAACCAGCTCTCTTCCCTCCCCTTCCTGCTGTTTAATGCCATGTTAAATATGCCAGTATGTAGTTAGGGCAGATTTTTATTTTTTTTATTTATCCCCATTCTTTGTATTGTCGGGATCCCTCCCCACCTCCCCCCTCCCTGTAGTTTTTTTTTATTTATTTTTTCTGTAGTGTAGTGATCTCTACCCATCCTCCCCCCTTCCCCATAACTGTTATTTTGATTTTGTTTTGGTACTGTAGGGGACTGGCCCTCTCTTTCCCATGCCAAACTTTATTCTGTAGTGTAGGGACCCACCCCATCCCTCTGAATACCCATGATCAGCGTATTTTTTTCTGTAGTGTAGGTATCTACAAAGCCGGGCAGATAGCTCAGCGTGCTAAGGCACTGTGGCTGATCTCTGTAGCAACTTAAGGGTTGCAGGTTCAATCCCGGGCAAGGTCCACTCAGCCTTTCATCCTTCCGAGGTCGATTAAATGAGCAGCGCCTTGAGACCTTTACAGGTGAGTACCCAATACATACTAATACTTATCTCTGCCCACCAGCCCCACCTTCCTCCTAACCGTTGTTTCTATTTTTTTTTTCTTTAGCGTAGGTAACTGACCCTCCCTCTCCCCTGGCAAAGGGTAATCTTTAGTGTAGGGAACTGCACCATCCCTCCCACCACCCACAATCACCACAGCATTTAAAAAAAAAAAAATCTATAGCGTAGGGAATCCTGCCCACCTTTATCATTTTTAGATTTTTTTTATAGTTTTTTTTTTATATTTTTATAGTATAGGGAAATGTCCATCCTTCCTGCATGCAAACACTATTTTGTAGTGTAGGAAACTGCCCATCTCTCCCATTACCCACGATCACTGTCCAGCTGCCTCCGATCCCATAACTCCAAACCATTGCCTGTATCAGATCTGCCTTCATATGGTAACGGAACATGATCAGGGCTCCCTTAACATATGAAGGCAGATGCCTTCTGAACCCCCCCATCAAGTTCAGCTCACACTGTTAAAACTGACATTAGAACCATAACTGGCTCCAGAGTGTTAAAAGTAGTCACTATGTCAACAGAATGTCAATGATAGCTTATATAACCATGTGTGTCCTGTTTAATACATAAGCCCCTCTCTAATGGGAAGGTAAATCATACATCTAGATGAAAGCTTTACTGGCAACTCTTTCTAATAAACAGACCAGACTCCTTATGTTGCCTTGTGTGTCCTATCCTCAGGGCTATTGGAAAGCAACAAATCATTCATTCAGTCTTTAAATGCCTTTTATCAGGCTTACCATGTATATCCCTCTCTTTGGATCATTCTCCAATTACCTTCCAACTTTGTACTCCAGGGCGCGATCCGATATACGGCGCAGGTTTCGGCGCAAGCGTGGAAACCTGCGCCGCCCTTAGTTTCAGCTCGCAACTCGAGCTATCTTATATACGGCGCCGTCAGATGCTAAAGTGCCGTAAGTCTGACAAACCAGCGATGTCCAGAAATAAGCGTAAGTACAAATTTCTGAAGTCACCAGTGACTTACGGCACTTTAGAAACTGCCGCCGCATAAAAAAACTTACTAAGTTATAAAATCACCCGTACTGTTTAACACACCTCCCAGACATAGCCCGGCACATATACCCCTCTATCCGCAATCCCCCCTCTCACTCCTAACAATAAATATATTAACCCCTAAACCGCCGTTCCCGGACCCCGACGCCAGCTACATTATCTATATTACCCCATAATCTGACCCCCCGACACCGCCGCTAGCTACATTAAATGTTTTACCCCCTAATGTGAGCCCCCTACCCCGCCACCACCTACATTAACTATGTTACCCCCTAATATGATCCCCCTACACCGCCGCCACCTATTTAAACTATATTACCCCCTAATATGATCCCCCTACACTGCCGCCACCTATTTAAACTATATTACCCCTAATATGATCCCCCTACACCGCCACCACCTATTTAAACTATATTAACCCCTAATATGAGCCCCCTACACCGCCGCCACCTATTTAAACTATATTACCCCCTAATATGATCCCCCTACACCGCCGCCACCTGTTTAAACTATATTACTCCCTAATCTGACCCCCTTACACGCCGCCACCTATATTAAAATTATTAACCCCTAATCTAATCCCCCTTACACCGCCCCCACCTATATTAAAATTATTAACCCCTAATCTAATCCCCCTATACTGCCGCCACCTATATTAAAATTATTAACCCCTAATCTAATCCCCCTACACCGCCGCCACCTATATTAAATATATTAACCCCTAATCTAATCCCCCTACACCGCCGCCACCTATATTAACCCTAATTATATTAGGGTTACTATATTTAATATAGTTGTAGCAAATGTTAAGCTTGTTAGGCTTATAGATAAAGAGGGCTCCAGCGGCCAAAAGTATCAAACACCAATTTATATCAACAAACAGATTATTTATTAAAAACAGATGATTATATAAAAAAGGGACGTCTCCCTATAACATATTAAAATAGTTCAAAGGCCTAAAAGGTACAATATCTAAAAAGCTAATCGATAATGTATTGATATATAATGCAAGAATAAAAGAAAAGTGGCTTATTGCACAATTGTCAAATAAGGTATTGAGCAGTCTATACCCAAAATTGGTGTACACAGTATAAAATGACAATGTCCGTATATGGAAAGCTTAGATCAAAAGATACAAATAGATATATGTAGGTATCAATTTGTAAGTGACATCCCCAAGTTCAAATGTCAGGATGAGAACTGCGCATCCTGGAAGAAGAAGAGGTCGCCGCATGGAAGAAGACTTCTCCGCCTGGAACAGGACCTTCACCGCCGGTCTTCAGGACAGGTAAGGAGCACTTGGGGGTTAGACTTAGGTTTTTTTAAGGGGGGATTGGGTGGGTTAGAATAGGGGTATGTGGGTGGAGGGTTGTAATGGGGGGGTTGTTGTACGGGTAAAAGAGCTGATTACTTTGGGGCAATGCCCCACAAAAGGCCCTTTTAAGGGCTGGTAATAGAGCTGATTACTTTTGTAATTTAGATTAGGGTAGTGAAATTTTTTTATTTTGGGGGGCTTTGTTATTTTATTAGGGGGCTTAGAATAGGTGTAATTAGCTTAAAAATCTTGTAATCTTTTTCAATTTTTTGTAATTTAGTGTTTGTTTTTGTAATTTAGTTTAGTGTATTTAATTGTATTTTAGTTTAGATATTTGTAGTTTATTTAATTAATTTATTGATAGTGTAGGTGTATTTGTAACTTAGGTTAGGATTTATTTTACAGGTAAATTGGTAATTATTTTAACTAGGTAGGTATTAAATAGTTATTAACTATTTAATAGCTATTGTACCTAGTTAAAATAAATACCAAGTTACCTGTAAAATAAATATAAACCCTAAAATAGCTACAATGTAATTATTAAATATATTGTAGCTATCTTAGGGTTTATTTTATAGGTAAGTATTTAGTTTTAAATAGGAATAATTTAGTTAATATTATTAATATTATTTAGATTTATTTTAATAATAATTAAGTTAGGGGTGTTAGAGTTAGATAGGGTTAATATATTTAATATATATAATATAATAACTATATTGACTATATTAACCCTAATATAATTAGGGTTAATATATTTAATATAGGTGGCGGCGGTGTAGGGGGATTAAATTACATTACAGGCAAAAGAGCTGATTACTTTGTGACAATGCCCTGCAAAAAGACCTTTTAAGGGCTGGTAAAAGAGCTGGTTACTTTGGGGCAATGCCACGCAAAAGGCCCTTTTCAGGGCTATTTGTAGGGTTAGACTTAGGTTTAGTGGTAGGGAAATTTTAGTATTTTAGGGGTTAATAAATTTAATATAGGTGGCGGCGGTATAGGGGGATTAGATTAGGGGTTAATAAATGTAATATAGGTGGCGGCAGTATAGGGGGATTAGATTAGGGGTTAATAATTTTAATATAGGTGGCGGCGGTGTAGGGGGATTAGATTACATTACAGGCAAAAGAGCTGATTACTTTGTGACAATGCCCTGCAAAAAGACCTTTTAAGGGCTGGTAAAAGAGCTGGTTACTTTGGGGCAATGCCACGCAAAAGGCCCTTTTCAGGGCTATTTGTAGGGTTAGACTTAGGTTTAGTGGTAGGGAAATTTTAGTATTTTAGGTGTTAATAAATTTAATATAGGTGGCGGCGGTATAGGGGGATTAGATTAGGGGTTAATAAATGTAATATAGGTGGCGGCAGTATAGGGGGATTAGATTAGGGGTTAATAATTTTAATATAGGTGGCGGCGGTGTAGGGGGATTAGATTAGGGGGTAATACATTTAATATAGGTGGCGGTGGTGTAGGGGGATTTAGATTACAGGCAAAAGAGCTGATTACTTTGTGACAATGCCCCTCAAAAAGCCCTTTTAAGGGCTGGTAAAAGAGCTGATTACTTTGGGGCAATTCCCCGCAAAAGGCCCTTTTAAGGGCTGGTAATAGAGCTGGTTACTTTGGGGCAATGCCATGCAAAAAGCCCTTTTCAGTGCTATTTTTAATATAGTTTAGGGTAGGGACATTTTAGTATTTTAGGGGGTAATACATTTATTATAGGTGGCGGTGGTGTAGGGGGATTAGATTAGGGGTTAATATATTTAATATAGGTGGCGGCGGGGTAGGGGCATTAGATTAGGGGTAATATAGTTAAAATAGGTGGCGGCAGGGTAGGGGGCTCACATTAGGGGGTAATAATTTTAATATAGATGGCGGCGGTGTAGGGGGATTACATTAGGGGTTAATAATTTTAATGTAGGTGGCGACGGTGTCCGGCTCACATTAGGGGGTTAGACATTTAATGTAGGTGGCGGCGGGGTCCGGGAGCGCCGGTTTAGGGGTTAAACACTTTATTAGGGATTGCGGCGGGGGATCGCGGTTGACAGGTAGATAGACATTGCGCATGCGTTAGGTGTTAGGTTTTTTTTTTGCAGCTAGTTTAGGGAGTTACGGGGCTCCAATACACAGCATAAGGCTTACTACGCCTGCAATTTGTGGTGAGGTGAAAATGGAGTAAGATTTCTCCATTTTCGCCACGTAAGTCCTTACGCTGTATATTGGATACCAAACTGCGCTGGTTTGGTATACCTGTCTATGGGCCAAAAAACTACGGCCAGAGCCAGAAATATATGAGCGTAACTTCTATGTTACGCCGTATATGTGATACCAAACCAGCGCAAAATTTGGCGTCGCCGGCTTTGCGAGCGACGATTTATATCGGATTTTGGGCCCGGTCTCCAGGGCTGGCATCTCTCTTGCGTTTGATCTCTTTTTTCTCTTCCCCTCTTGAGGTCATGTGGTTGGCAGTAGGGAGTGTGGCATCACTGGGCACACATCAAATCAGCCAATGCACTTCTTCTCTGGGGCTATGAAAGTATATCCAGCTCCGTACTAACTCAGAGCCATATAACCATCCGTGAAAACAAAGAAGAAGTGAGGAGAACCTGAATGCAAATATATTCCTTTATTATCCCATGTTAAAACACATATTTAAATTAAAGCATACAGCAGTACAAAGATTAGTGTCCCCACTGAGCGCTGTGATACAGCTGATGAGTTTTGGATGGGGCCGTAGACATAGCTGTTATCATACTATTGCTTCAACAATATTTAAAAACACATATATGAAAAAGTAGAGAGAGTAGTATATACCACTTTAAAACCTCTCGGTGCTTCCCTCAGACAGTAAATGTGTATATTACAAAAACAGAAGAAAGGAGGTAGGGCATACATTTTATATACACATTTAAAAATACAACTCTACAATGATTGGCTGCAAACAATGCTAGCTCCTGCTAGTGGCCGATTCAGGGCAGCATTACACAACAGTGGAGGATGCATAGTCAAATTTCAGGAGGGGCAACTTTGCAACACGGCCAATATATATATATATATATATATATATACACACACACATACAGGGCTTGAAATTTCCAGTGATCCACTAGTCCCAGAAAATTTAGAAATTTCAGAAATTTGACTCAATTGTCAAACCTCCTCTTAGTGGCAGGGAGATTATATTCCCAGGAGTAATAGATCATGGACTCTTACCACCATAAAATAAATTAATTTATCAGGAAAGTATAACTGATTTACATATGTAGCACTCAAGGGGTTAGTTAAAGTATAACAGTCCTTAAACTGAATAAAGAAACAGTATACAACATGCAGCTACAAAGCTGATATTAGCTCTTCATTTGAACTTTGATCTTTGAAATTCTCTATTCAGTACATTTGGTCACAAACAATGATTTATAGTTGACCATATAATATTACGGTCAATCACATTATCTTTCACATATCACATATTTATCACAATATACCAATTTTTCTTATTTATGTCGTACAATTTTGTCAACCCACATAACGCTATTTGTTCACTCCCTTCAGGGTCGGCTCCAAGTGGGGGCATTGGGGGGGCAATGCCCACCCAAATGGAATGCTGTGCCCCCTCAAAAAATATTGATATAATCATACGCTTTAAAAATAATACATAAAATAATGAATTGTTATGTAATGCTGCATGCTGGGGGCAGAGTTAGCTGCCGAACTGTGAGGTTGCATCACGCATCTGCAAGAAGCTCCGTGTCTTAACCTCTTATTTGGAATTGGAAGTTAATTCGAGATTTTTTGGACTCGTCTTTAAACCTATTAATTTTACCTAACTATCGTGAGTTACTAATTTCCTAAACAATAGACCATGATAAGAATATGATTGTATCATATAAATATAAGTCTATAAATGGCTACCGGCTTCTATCGATGCCTCAACAGTGCACTGTGATCTTAGGCCAGGCTAAGGATCACAGTGCACTTTTGAGGCGTCGATAGAAGCCGTTAGCCAATTATAAACTTATATTTATATGATACAATCCTATTCTTATAGGTTCACAGTACATAGGTTGTATTAAGTAGCCTGATATCCGTTAGTTATTGTGAAACAGGTATAGCTAAATCTAATCTACAAAATAACAAGTACTTGAAAACCTAGTACCCTCACTGCTATTGCAAACAAAGGGGTTAATTGCATTGGGGGTTTGGGGTGCATGGCTAATAAGGGGACATGATTGAGATTTGAGAATGAGTTTAAGGGTTTTGGATCATGGTTATTAAGGGGTGAATTGTTTTTAAGGAGTTATTGCAATGGGGGTCTCAAGTTTAATGGCTCTGTTTTAGTGCACTGCATAGGATTTAGATTTCATTCTTTTACGTAGTGATTTAGCACATATTCTCCAAATGTAATAGTGGGGGATAAGCCAGCCTGAAGCTACACTTTCCTCCAGAATATGTAGGTCTGTTATTATTTTGACTCTCATACATGCTTTGTAAAAGCGCGCCCCCTCGTGAAAAAAAAATGCCCCCCCATTTTATTCATTCTGGAGCCGACCCTGATTCCCTTTCACGTTCTTTTTTAACATCTCAATCATTATGCCCTGTATCGGAATGAAGCTCCAGCAAGCAATGATAGGTTTAAATACCAACAACTTAATACTAAAGATCTCCACTGGATACAACCTATATAGAATATCATTTCAAACACATCTGTTACATATCAAGATCGCAACAATTTTGCTACCAGAAATTGCCTTACATCAGTATTCATTCATCACATACGATCTTAACACTAAATAATAGGATGGCAGATATACTGACCGGATTCAATGTCTGGTGATGACGTTAAGAAAGGGGGCATAACAAAATACGCTATAAAAATTGGTCATTCACTTTGCTCACTAATCTTGCTATTACCACTGTAGCCCTTGTAAGTTGTAACCACTACACAGCATCTCTATCCCTATTAAAGACTAATTACTTGTCGATAAGTCATATCTATAGGATTAAAATGTATTAAAAGTAGTGCCATTGGTTTCCCTCTATTTTAAAAGCATAAATTATGTTTTTAAGAATTAGAAACTGCTTATGTTAATTTATAAGATAAAACAGAATGGAGGGGCGCCTCATGTGTGGTATCATCTATTAATTAACAATGAGTCACAGAACTATTGCCAAATGGGTACTCACAAATTTGGAGAGCACACTTATGTGCTGGTAGGGGCGGGCTGCAGAATTAGAAAGGTGTGACAGCTCACCCACTTGAAGGCACTCTTGGCGTAAGATGGTGGTGCTATAAGGGAGACAAGAAATACGGGCACCACATGTGCAGACTATTAATGGTACAACCACAACAGATTCCTTAATATGGAGGGTACTCACATATTCCCAGAGCACACCAATGTGCTTGTAGAAGCAGGCTGCAGATTGGTAGAGGTGTGGCAGCTCACCCAAACTCTAGGTATCCTGATATTTGTATGATAATGTGTTCCCTCAAGTTCTGGGCTGGTCTCTCATAGGTGAAGAATGGCAGATGGTGGGTAGAAATGAATCCACTCAAAGGATAAAAGATATATCCAAATTTATTTAAAAAAGCATAAAAGTTTAAAAACAACAGCACAATGATTGCAGATGAGAGTGGATAACAGGGTGTCCAATAATCACCCAATCATGCAACGCGTTTCACGGTTCACAGACCGTTTCATCAGGCATAAAAAATCATAATCATGTTAATTTATGCTATATGTAATTATCTAATATATATTGTACCAGACCAAACATAATAGAAACACTAGCACATTAAATGGCTCCTTAACACATATCAACAATATTGCATGTTGTATGTATTTATGTATGTTTGGATGTATATATGTATGTATGTTTGGATATATGTATGTATGTTTGGATGTATGTGTGTATGTATGTATGTGTGTATATATATATATATATATATATATATATATATATATATATATATATATATATATATATACACACACACACACACACATATACATAAATATACACATATATATATATATATATATATATACATATATATATATATATATATATATATATATATATATATATATATATATATATACACACTCACCAGCCATTTTATTAGTTCAATTGCTTGCTAATCAGCCAATCACATGGCAGCAACTCAATGCATTTAGGCATCTAGACGTCGTGAAGATGACTTGCTGAAGTTCAAACCGAGCATCAGAATGAGGAAGAACGGGGATATAAGTGACTTTCAATGTGGCGTGTTGTTGGTGCCAGACGGGCTGGTCTGAGTAGTTAAAAAACTGCTGATCTACTGGGATTTTCACACACAACCATCTCAGAATACATCTCTGAACACACAACACTTTGAACCTTAAAGCAGATGGGCTACAGCAGCAGAAGACCACACCGGCTGCCACACCTGTCAGCTGTGTATATATATATATATATATATATATATATATATATATATATATATATATATATATAAAAGAACAAAAGACTTGCACTCACTGGTGTCTTTTTGTGAAATACTTTTACTTGGAAACATTCTAACCTTTAAACATTAGTACCTGATGAGCTAAGCCTCTCTGATTTGGTGAGGTTAGCTACAGAGTCTCAACCGCGCTGCAAGTTCTGTCAAATCGTCTCAGAGAGGCAAATTTTAGCTTGAGGGCTGTTTATCTAGCTACACAGAGTTCTGGATGTAAAGGAGAAACACTGACATTACAATAATGCTAAAAAAAGCACCCAAAAGATTTTGTGTGATTTCTCTCCATACTGGTATGTTTTTTGACATCAGGCCCTTGATGTAACAGTATATGTCTTCAGCATGTTCCTTCATTTAATTCACAATTCTATTATAATGTATTTTAATCATGAGTCTGTTTTTATATCAATAGCGTATTGTTAATAGGGATAGTTAGGAAAATATTAAACTACTAGGGGTATTATCTGCTGCAGAAGTTCGGAAATACTGATATAGTGATCTTTTTTTGATATTGAGATCTAATTATCTTTGAGAGGTGGAGTAATGACAGTATAATGCAGGAGGAATTAAATGACTAATGAATATAATAGAAAGAGTTCAATCACAATAATCCTTTAAATAAAAAAATAGCTTTATTTGCTTATCATTAAAAAATAAGACATATAGCACACAAAAAAGGGAACGGTTTTATGCGTTTCGGCATGGGCCTTACTCATAAACTTGGAAAGGCACAGGTGAGTGCCATTTAAAAAGACTAAATCTAATCTGGTCATTGGCTGGTGTGAAACACACATCCCTATCAACCAGGTAATGACCGAAAACACACATGTATAACTAAGTGTAGATGAAAGCAATATATACAAATAATTGGAATGTAAACAACAAAGAAGGACAACCAGTGCTCTTATACTAGATAACAAATAAATAATAAGAGTTATATGCATAAGTATATACTTTGTGAGGTTACAACATAGAAAACAGAGTGAGAGCAAGAAAGAGAATAAGTGGAGATGATGCCTATCATGTATGCATCATGTTAAATGTTAGTAATTCAGAGTTTGGTAAACTCAAAAACAAACACATACAGGGTACATAAGTAAAGCTATTTCATCAAATCAATACCTGTAGACAAACCACAGGCATAATATACCATAGATATACGCTCATAAAAGGAAAAGCATAACATATAAATCCATATCTTGAATGCATTCATATAATAATAATAATAATAATAATAATAATAATAATAATAAAGAAAATTCAAATGCAAATGTTATCATATAACAAAGGACAATATGTGAAAATACAGATTATAATTACATATATATGATTGACTGACAATCCAAAACCATAAATGTGTGGAAACCAATGGTTTACCAACTATAGATGGTTATAACTCAAAAAAATGATGACATGAAATATATAGTTGTATAGGTACATGCAAGGATTGTTTTAGGCCACTATACTCAACTTTCCACACACACTCTGTTTAAGACCGTAGTTAAAGTAGGGTGATTAATGCGCTAACCTGAACAAATGAGATTAATAAAATTACATTTCCAAAATATATATGGTCACTATGATTAAACACTGTAGCGAGGCAAGAGTACACTGGAGAATCTAATTACTTCCAATTGTTAATAATATAAAATTCCAAATTATAACATGAGTAAAACTCCTTGCCCTCAGTAATATAATCACATGCCTTGCACCTCTGGTTGCCACGTGCCATTTACCTGTAACCATGATCCGGTATGTTTCTTAGTTGGTAATTGACTGGGGGCAAGGATAATACCCAATGTGAGATTCTTTGAGTAGACACATTTAAAGCATTTATCCACTATTGGTTTGAGATGAGCATCTTCAAAGAGGATAGGAAAGTACTTCTTCACAATGTTACATACTGATGAAAAATCAGATGAATATTGTGTTATGAAAGACAGGGGCCTATCATCTGGTTTTCCAGTCCTCTTTTCTTGTACACATAGAGGATGTCTACCTTCTGCAAGGGTTTTGCTGGCTAAGTGGTCAAGTTACTTGGGAGAATAGCCTCTAATTTTCAATCTCTCTTTTATATTTTTACCTTCCTCAATAAAATCCTTGTCCTGACTGCATATCCTCCTTGCCCTCAGGAATTGGCTTTTAGCTATACCCTTAAAGAAATGGGAGGGGTGTCCACTTTTGTGTAGGATGGTGTTCCCTGAAATAGTTTTTTTATATAGTTTTGAGTGGATTTTGTGTTCTAAGGTATCACCAATCAAGGTGATATCTTAGATGTTGACAAATTTTTTGTGCCATTCATGAGTGAAATGATGTAGGCCATTATGGCCAACATATAAATACTCAACAAATGATATGGCTCGTTTCTTGGTTGATGACTAAATGAAAACAAGGTCTTCTATAATCGAGGATAGAACACTGCTTCTGATCCGAAGGGGTTATCCCCATCGTGGATAAAGGTACGTTCCAGCCAGCCCATGAATAAGTTTGCGTAAGAGGGGGTGAATTTCGCCCCCATTTCCGTGCCTTGTTTTTGTAAGTAGAACACCCCTTCGAAGCAGAAGTAGTTATGTTCTAACAAGAATAGGGGGACACGTAGAAGGTAGAGAATAGTATCTTTAGTCGATTCAGAACTCAAGGTAAGAAAGTATTTGATTGCTTCCAACCCCATGTCGTGTGGTATGCTGGAATACAAAGAAACATCAATAGTAAGCCAGCTGTACTCTTCTAGCCAAACAATGTCTTCCAGCATATTCAACACATGCGGGGTGTCTCTAATGTAACTGGGTAAGGACAGAACTAAGGGTTAAAGAATCCTGTCTAGCCAGTCGCAGAGAGGCTCTAATAAAGAGCCTATCCCTGACAATATTGGACGACCCCTTATGTTAGTGAGACTCTTATGAACCTTGGGCAGATGATGGAAGATGGGGATAACTGGGTGATCAACATAGAGCGTACTCTCAGTCTGTTGATTCAAAGTAACCAGGTGAACCCCATCATCAAAAATCTTCCCAAGTTCATGTTGAAATGATGTGGTGGGGTTCCTATTTAGGATAGAATAGATACTCTGATCGTTTAGTTGACGTAATGCCTCACCCACGTATTCAATACGGTTCATCACAACAACACTTCCTCCCTTGTCAGATTGTCGTATGACAATAGAGTCATTGTTACGCAGAGAAGCAATGGCTTCTTTCTCAGATATTGAGAGGTTGTGTCTGATGTGAGTGGTGGTCTGATTTAATATGTGTAGGTCCTCCACAACTCTTCTGTGGAAGACATAAAGATTTGCCTAGACTTTGGATGGGGTAAAAATTGGAACTCGGACTGACTTTGGGGAATTTCATAGTAGTAAGTTCCACTTCAGATAAACACTCAGCCTCTAGAGATTCAAGTGACACAATACTACAAACCTCCTGGAAATGCAAGGGTTGTATTTTGGAAGTGTTGATAATGTTCATTGAAGGATATAAATCTAAGGAGAGTGATGACTTGTCTGATGTGGCAGATTTGCTAAAATGTTTATTCAAGGTTATTTTTCTTATAAAACGATTAAAGTCAATAATGGTTTGAAAAAGATTACATTTTATATTAGGGCAAAAGCCCAAACCATATTCTAAGACACATTAATCACACTGTTTTGTCTATGCATGAAGCTGTTTTGGCATCTCTCAGGGTGTATCTGTGTTGGGGAACTTGTGCATGCTTCCCTCCCCCTCCCGTGTGATTTTGGGCCACATGTTAGGGGGTGTTTATTTTGTTTTGTAGCAAAATAGCTGTTAACTTTAGGGCAATGCCCTACAAAAGACCCTTTTAAGGACCCCCAAAAGTCCCTTTTAAGGGCCCTTAGTAGTTTTTTATAAATTAGTTTTTTTATTTCCGGGTGTTTTTTTGTTTTTTTAAAGGGTATTAGAATAGGAATAATTTTTATTGTTTTGGATAATTTTGTTTGTTATTTTTTGTAGTGGTAGTTTTTTTTATTTTTTGTAATTTTATTGTTTTTTTTTATTTTTTGCAATGGTATGTTTTTTTATTTTGTAATGGTATGTTTTAGTGTAAGGCAGCTTAAGTTTTATTTTTATTTCACAGGTAAGTTTGTATTTATTTTAATGAGGTAGTTAGTAAATAGTTAATCACTATTTACTAACTAGTCTACATAGTTAAACTAAATACAAACTTACCTGTGAAATAAAAATAAAATCTAAGCTAGCTACAATATAACTATTAGTTATATTGTAGCTAGCTTAGGTTTTATTTCACAGGTACGTTACTTTGTATATAGATTTAAATAGGTATTATTAGTTAATAATTGTAACTTTAATTTAGTTATATTTTAATTATGTTAGTTAAGGGGTGTTAGGTTTAGGATTAGGGTTAGGGGGGTGTTAGATTTAGGGGTTAATATAGGTAAGTTACTTTGTATTTAGATTTAAATAGGTATTATTAGTTAATTGTAACTTTAATTTAGTTATATTTTAATTATGTTAAAGGGACATTAAACCCAAAAATTTTCTTTCATGATTCAGATAGAGGATACAATTTTTTAAAATTTTCCAATTTACTTCTATTATTTTTTTTCATTCTCATGTCATTCTTTGTTGAAGAGATACCTATGTAGGTAGCATGCACATGCCTGAGGCACTACACAACAGGGAATAGTGCTGCCATCTAGTGCCCCTGCTAATGTAAAACATTGTTGCAAAACTGCTGCTATATAGTGCTGCAGACACGTGCACAATTTTAAGCTTACATTTCTGCTTTTCCACAAAGGAAAACTAAGACAATTTGATAATAGAAGTAAATTAGAAAGTTGTTAAAAATGTTATGTTCTATCTAAATCATGAAAGAAAAAAATTGGTTTTTATGTCCCTTTAAAGTTAGGGGATGTTAGGTTTAGGGTTAGGGTTAGTTTTAAAGTTAGGGGGTGTTAGGTTTAGGGGTTAATATAGGTAATTTATTTGGTATTTAGATTTAATGCAATATGCTCTCCGTATTCAGCATTGCTCTTGTGAGCTGCTGGTGCAACGCCGCCCCCTGCAGATTCGAGGCCAATCGGCAGCTAGCAGGGGGTATCAATCAACAAGATCGTACTCGATTGGGTTAAATCGCAGCAATGTCTGTCCGCCTTCTCAGAGCAGGCGGACAGGTTATGGAGCAGCGTTCTTTAGACCGCTGCTTCATAACTGCTGTTTCTGGGAGCCCTCAAGCTCCATCCGGAGCTTGATAAATGAGTCCCTTAGAGTTAGTGTTGGGAACTGCGGTTTAGGAAGGAACATTGAAAAATTCTGAATATGAATAATGGATCTGAAAATTCGGAAACATATTTATTCATTTTTGGAATTTTCCGAGATGTGCTGATTCGGCAATTCAGATGAATCCAAATCGCAGAATCGGCCAAAATTCGTCCGAAACGAAATGCACAAGGGATAGGAAAAGGGATAGGAAAGTCCAAATTAAACTTGCATGATTCATATAGAGCATGTCATTTTAAGACACTTTTCAATTCACTTATATTTTAAAATGTACTAAATTTTCTTGGTATCCCTTTTTGAAAAAGAATAAACATACATCCTACACTAGTGGGAGCTAGCTGCTGAATAGTGCCCAGGGCCGCCTCTAGAAATTTTGGGGCCCCTTACTTAACCATTGATCAGCCCCACCCTCTTGACATGTGCAATTTTTGACCAAGTGACTAAAACATATATGCACTTTATTCTTAAGTGTCGTCAAACTTGGAAATGTTGTAAAGGTAGTAACACACAAACACAGAAACACACAGACACACTCATACATTGAAACACACACTCACACATAAGGATTCACATATAGACACTTCAGCAGACACGCAAAGAAACACACAAACACACTCAGACACAGACACCCACACAGACGCTCAGCACTTGTTTACATTGACCTGACAAGTAATGAGGTAGACTACAGTTTTGTCAAAAAAGGAGATTTACAAGACAAAATATGGAGTTCTGATTTTTGTCAAGGAAGATGCCAACTAAATGATGCCAACAGCATGCAGTGGCTGAAAGGAAGGGGCCTGAACTGCCTAAACAATAATTTAAAGGTTAAATGGTGGATTGGTGACTTCCGGAAAGGGCTCATTGGTCTCAAAGTCTGTAGAAAGAAGTAAATAAACAGTAGTAAGGTCAAAATGTCCTAAAAAGAAACAGACACACACACACACACAAACTCAAACACAAACTTGCACATACACCCAAGGAAACACTGACAGAGACAGCCTCAGAAAACACACAAAGACATACACACACACACAGAAACCCACAGAAAACACACAAAGACATACACACACACACTCTCACAAAGACACCCACAGAAAACAGACATACGCACACACCCTTACAGAGACATCCAGAGAAATAACAGACATACATACACACACCCTCACAGAGACATCCACAGAAAACACACAAAGACATACACACCCACCCTCACAGAGGCATCCAGAGAAAATACACAAAGACATACATACACACACCCTCACAGAGACACTCATAGAAAATACACAAAGACATACGCACACACCCTCACAGACATCCACAGAAAATACACAAAGACATATACACACACACCCTCACAGAGACATCCACAGAAAATGCACAAAGACAGACACATACACCCTCACAGAGAGACCCACAGAAATAAAAATACATACACACTCATAGAGACACCAACACACAAATCACAAAGACAAAAACAGACACCCACAGAAACACTCACAGGAGGTAACATTTCTGCACATTGCCATCCCCTAAATCAACAGTGTGTGACTTTTTAAAGAATCATATTTGTAAATGTGCAGACAAAAATACTTCTGTGAATTCAAAATTGTACATTAATGATCTGTCAGAATGGGTAGATGAAGAAAAGTACTTTTGAAAGATTGACATATGTTTGCCCCCCCCCCCCCCATTTTCCCCAACCAAGAGCACCACTTCAAATATGGTGTACAATTGTCAGCTGTACTTATGGATTTTGAAAATGCTGTACTCTATATGGTCTTGGTGGAGCCATAAGCTGTGGCACTCATATCATTAGATCTGCTTAAATGCAGGATTTAGGCTTGCTTGTATGTATTTGAAAATTAAAGGGACATGAAACCCAAATTTTTTCTTTCGTGATTTAGAAAGAGCATGTCATTTTAAACAACTTTCTAATTTACTTCTATTATCTAATTTGCTTCATTCTCTTGATATCACTTGCTGAAAAGCATATCTAGATATGCTCAGAAGCTGCTGATTGGTTGCTGCACATAGAGGCCTTGTGTGATTGGCTCACACATGTGCATTGCTATTTCTTCAACAAAGGATATCTAAAGAATTGAGCAAATTAGATAATAAAAGTACATTGGAAAGTTGTTTAAAATTGCATGCCCTATCTAAATCATGAAAGTTTAATTTTGACTAGACTGTTCATTTAAGTCAGCTGTAGTGTACACTGAACAGTGTTATTAAGGGATAGGAAAGTCAAAAATAAACTTGCATGATTCCGATAGAGCAGGTCATTTTAAGACACTTTTAAATTCACTTCTATTTCCAAATGTGCTTTATTCTCTTAGTATCCCTTGTAAAAAAATGAATATGCACATATACACTAGTGGAGCTGCTGCTAATTGGTGCCTGCACACATTTGTCTCTTGTGATTGGCTAAATAGATATTTTCAGCTTCCTGTCAGTAGTGCAATGCTGTCCCTTCAGCAATGGATAACAAGAAAAAGAAGAACATTTGATAATAGAATTAAATTGGAAAGTTGTTTAAAATTGTATGTTCTTTCTGAATCATAAAATAAAATTGTGGGGTTTACTATCCCTTTAAGTTAACCTGTCTCATTTCAAACACTGAGCAATCTTAGCATAAGAGTATAAAATTTTATGCATATGTAAAAATTTTAGAGAAAATAGCTCCTGGCATCTGGAAAGTCCTTGCATAAAGGGGCAGTAAACTGGAATGTAATATATATATATATATATATATATATATATATATATATATATATATATATATATATATATATATATATAAAATAAATAAAAAAAACTCATATCTGCCAAAAGGACACCTACCATTTGTGTATTGAGGAGGAAACATTTCTGCATGGTTTTAAATATAGAATTTCTACAGCATTGTCAAATAATCATAAATACACTGCTGCTAAAAAAATTGTGTTTTTATGGACCCCAGGCCCCACCATACAACTACTACCACACTGAAGTTACAATCCAAAATTGCATTTACTAAGTAAGTCCTACCTCCTCTGCCGTCTGACTCAGGCACACACTGTACAAACTTGAGTGCCAAGTCTGTCTCAAACTGTGCATAGTGGTTTAGTGCACACTCAGAAATTCTCTCAAATGCTAATGCTTTACTCCTTGTAATGACATTTCCAATGCTCAATAGCACTCTGCTGTAGAACCCTCTGGTTGCTGCCAATTTTTTTTTTTTTTAAATAATAGTTGTGCTTGCCTCATGGGGCCCCTTGGCCCAGTGGGCCCCTGACAGGAGTCACCCCCTGATGTCGGCTCTAATGGAGCCTGCACACATTTGTCTTTTGTGATTGGCTAACTAGATGTGTTCAGCTAGCTGCTATGTGCAATGTTGTTTCTTCAGCAAAGGAAAACGTCAGAATGAAGTAAATTTGATAATAAATTGTAAAGTTGTTTAAAATTGTATATCTATCCAAATCAATAAACAAAATGTTGGCATTTTCTGTTTCTTTAAGGGATTAGTTATGATTTAATTTTCACTATAATGTAATATCATAATTGTAGACAAAAGTAATAAATGGTAGCTAAATTAAATATGTAATTAACCTGAGCAATGAGGGTAATTTATAGTTGTTTCAAAATGTACTCTATTACATCACATGTTGATTTAAGCCCTGCTGTCTCTGTTCCAAAATTTGGCATTTTTTCATCCCTCCTTGAATTAAAGTTTTATGGAAGACAAAAATAGATATAGCACACCTTAAATAACATACTTACTGCCAGGTTCGTATTACACTACTCATACACTCTGGTGCAATATGGCATGATAGTGAATGCAGAAAATACCCGAGATTAAAGAAACAGTCTGCTCCAGAATTGTTATTGTTTAAAAATATAGATCATTTCCTTTATTACCCATTCCCCAGTTTTGCATAACCAACATGGTTAGATTTAATTATTAATACACTTTTTACCTCTGTGATTACCTTGTATCTAAGCCTCTGCAGACTGCCCCCTTATTTCAGTTCTTTTGACAGACTTGCATTGTAGCCAATCAGTGCTAACTCATATATAACTCCATGGGAGTGAGTACAATGCTATCTATAGGATACACATGAACTAGCACTGTTTAGCTGTGAAAAACTGTCAAAATGCACTGAGATAAGAAGAGGTCTTCAATGGCTTAGAAATTTGCATATGAACCTACCTAGATTTTGCTTTCAACAAAGAATACCAAGAGAACAATGTTTTTGTTAGAAATGGAAGTGCTAATCACTGTTATATTCCACACAGCCATTGGCTGTACACTCTAATGACCTATGTATATCTCTCCCTAATTGGACATTGCAGAAAAGTTAACCTAAGTTACAATATGGCAGCTCCCAATGTTTTATAGACACTAAAACTTATATTTTGTCACTATTTAAAAAGCTAATGAAACTTAAAGGGACACAGGACCCAATTTTTTTCTTTCATGATTCAGATAGAGCATGCAATTTTAAGCAGCTTTCTCATTTACTCCTGTTATAATTTTTTTCTTCATTCTCTTGTTATCTTTATTTGAAAAGCAAGAATGTAAGTTTAGAAACCAACCTATTTTTGCTTCACAGCCTGGGTTGTCCTTGCTGATTGGACAGCACCAATAAACAAGTGGTATCCAGGGTACTGAACCAAAAATTATCTGGCTCCTTACCTTAGATGCCTTCTTTTTCAAATAACTATAGCAAGAGAAGGAATAAAAATGAAAATAGGAGTAAATTAGAAAGTTACTTAAAATTGCATGCTCTATCTCAGTGTTTTTCAACCAGTGTGCCGTGGCAGATCCTCAGTGTGCCGTGAGAGATCCTCAGGTGTGCCACGGCAGACTGACAACAGTGTGACATATTTTTTAAACTTTGCTTGTTTTTTACTCCCAGTGCAGGGGTAGTTTGTAGGAGGCGTGGCATAACAGCACAATACATACAGTAGGTGTGTGTTTGTGTGTATGTGTATATATATATGCTGTATTAGGCTACAATGTGTGATTTTTTTTAAATTTTGGGATGGTGGTGTGCCACAGGATTTTTTAATGTAAAAAAGTGTGCCACGGCAAAAAAAAAAGGTTAAAAATCACTGCTCTATCTGAATCATTAAATAAAAAATGTGGGTTTAGTGTTCCTTTAAGAAATTACATCTACATGTTATCCTCAGACTAATCTTTTCTGTGAATACATTATTCTATTCAGCATTTATTTAGTTTTAAATGTCCCTTTAATTCTTGCAGAAATGCAGAACTATGTGCAGCAATATAAACAGAGAATAACATTTCTTTATTACAACATAGTGCTGAGAATGAAATTCCCTGGAATGTCACTTTGCACTTAAACAATGTAAAGAATGTGTAGTTACAAATGTTCTTGGATCAATTGTCTTGTCACATCTTAATTAAGGATTAAATATTTGGTGCTCTACAACAGGCAATTCCAGTACCAACATTTACTACTACAAGTGTAACAAATAAAGGTTATTAACAATTGATTATCTCTCCAGCACAAAGCTCTTTTTGACTACTTGATGTAATGTGCAGCAATATGTGTTAGGAAATTTGTCAACATTTTATTTAATGGTTTAGTAGAAATTTTGGTCTAGAAAAAAAGAACAAGTTTTATATTTAAATCATTAGCTCTGTGCCATGTTGCAGCAATATCACAGTGGATCTTCAGCATTTAGATTAGGCTATTAAAGGGACATGAAATGCAATTTTGTTTATCATACATTTGAAAGAACAATATTAAAATATATTAAGACCATGATGGCATGAAAATGGTTCAACTCTCTATTAAAATCAACAAGAAATACATGAAAATGCACAACTCTCACTACACAATAAGAACAAAACTCACTGCTCTCTATTTGTAGTTAAAAAATAAAACGCAAGGCATTTCCCCCAAAAAATCAGCATATTTATCAATCAATTAATCAATCACTTAAAAGGTAAAATAACTTTATTTAGATGTAAAAAGAAAAATGGCTTTTATGTTTCTTAAACATATTTATTTATGAGTTAAATAAAAAAAATAAACTATTAGCTACTTTTTAATATTGTTATCAAACAAGGCTGCATTAGTTTTCTGCTTCTGATATGTTCATGTTTAGTTATTTAAGAATTAATCAGGAGTTAGAAAGTTAAAGAGAGAATAAACGTGTATGGCAGAGAGACTGCAGGGCAAGAAGAAAATGAAAAGCTTGTTTATGGAAAGGATTGAAAGGATTGAAATACATTAATGTTTATATTAGGGTTTATGGATAAGTGTTAAGCAACAAAAAAATAAAATAAGATATATATATATATATATATATATATAAAACAAGAGAATCCAGCGAGAATCGTCAAAAAAAGGAGGTAATTTTATTAATTAAAAATAATGATACAATACACTCAAAAAATTGGGGTAAAAAGAAAATATGAGTTAAAAGGTATACCAATTACTCATGAGCAGCCAGTAAAGGTCTTACGCGTTTCGGCTGCAAGATTAGCCTTAGTCATAGACCATGACCAATATATATATATATATATAATTGGATTTTTTAGGGTGCTCTTTTTTTAATGAGGGCTCATATAACCAGGGGATTATCTTAACAACAGTTAATCACCTAATCATAATGAACAAAATAATTTGGGTGTAGGGTGGGCCCCTCTACAAAAAATAGAGGGAAATTAGAACCCTTAATTAAAAGTTGCAATAAATGCAGAAAATACCTGAGATTAAAGCATCAGTCTGCTGCAGAATTTTTATTGTTTAAAAAGATAGATAATCCCTTTATTACCCATTCCACAGTTTTGCATAACAAACATGGTTATATTAAATTATTAATACACTTTTTACCTCTGTGATTATCTTGTATGTAAGCCTCTGCAGACTGACCCCTTATTTCAGTTCTTTTGACAGACTTGCATTTTAGTCAATCAGGGCTGACTCCATGGGAGTGAGCACAATGCTATCTATAGGACACACATGAACTAGCACTGTTTAGCGGTGAAAAAATGACTAAATGCACTGAGATAAATAGAGGTCACCAATGGCTTAGAAATTTGCATATGAACCTACCTAGGTTTAGCTTTCAACAAAGAATACCAAGAGAACAATGTTTGTTAGAAAATATTCCACACAGCCATTGGCTGCACACTCTAGTGACCTATGTATAGCTCTCCCTAATTGGCCATAGCAGAAAAGTTAACCTAAGTTACAATATGGCAGCTCCCATTGTTTTATAGACACTAAAACTTTACACTTATTTTGTTACTATTTTAATTTGAAATTTTTTTTTTATTTTTTTTTATTTTTTTATGAGGGATCATATAACCAGGGGATTATCTTGACAACAGTTAATCACCTAAACATATGGAACAAAATAATTTGGGTGTAGGGTTGGTCCCTTCAAAAAAATAGAGGCAGATTAGAACCTTTAGTTAAAAGTTGCAATTATCCTCTTTCAAATGAGTGGCCCTGTGTCTGTTTAGTTGCCAGGTGATTGTCATGAGAATTTCAAATATCTCATTTGTTTTATTTTTGGGGCTCTGGTGTCTCTAAAAAAAAATCCACTGCCTGCCTCTTAGATTTAGACCCTAATTTATAATAGGAGGGCTCCATCATTCATTTCTTTCAGTTAACAAGTGATGGTTATAATATTAAAAGGGGCTTGTGGCTCTTTCTTGTTGGCTTTTTAGCTCCACCTACTTGCCATTGTAAGTGGTTTTGAAATTACATACATAAATATATACAAAAAAACACCTGCTAAACAAGGAGAATATATAGAAGTATATACAGTTGTAATAAAACATATTTAACTACCATTGCAAATCAGGTTCATTGTCAAAATTGACAGACTTTCAGCTGTTTGCAATGAATAAATCAAACAAAAGCAATTGCAATAGTTCAACACAATGAATGCTTCAAGTGGATTCCCCAAATTCAACGGAAAATGCAACTTTTAAATAATTCTGCAGTCTCAAAATTATTCAACCCCTTCATGGCAAGCATCTTTAGTACGTAGTAGAGCACACTTCTGCTTTTATGACCTGCTGCAAACGAGATACATAACCAGGCACCTACTTCTGGCAGTGTTCCTGAGGAATCTTAGCCCATTCCTCATGAGCAATGGCCTCCAGTTCAGTAATATTCTTGGGTTTGTGTGCTGCAACCTCCTTCTTCAAACCCCAACAGAGATTTTCTTTTGGGGTTCAAAACAGGTGACCGTGGTTGAATTTGAAGTATGCTTTAAACTTGCAAACTATGCTTCCAACTGTGTCTATAGGAACATTCAGTGCCTTTGTTATCTTTTTGTATTCTGTTCTTTGTTTGTGAAGGGTGATGATCTCTTCTCTTAACTTTTTGAACCGTTCCTTTGACTTAGTCATGTTGCTAACATGCAGTCAAATGTAACACTCAACAAGCCCCTAGCCAGTTCAGGTATTTCATGTGTTCTAGGTCAAGCACACCTGGTGCAACTAATGAAGTCCTTGATAAGTTGCATCAGGTGTGCTTGAGACAACACTTGTTTTGTGTTGTTGTGAGGGATTCTATTCAGTGGATTGAATAATTTTGAGACTGCAGAATTCATTAAAAGTTGCAGTTTCAGCTGAATTTGGGGAACCACTTGAACCATTCGATGTGTTGTGCTATATCAATTGCTTTTGTTTGATTTTTTTCCATTGCTTACAGCTGAAAGTCTGTCAATTTTGACAATAAACCTGATTTGTAATGGTGCTCGAATAATTTTGATTATAACTGTATAAAATGGGATACAGGTTTGGTAAAAACAGAGTAAACCCTATTCTGTGTAATAAATACAAATGTTCAAGTTATGTAAAATGTTAACATTGCATATAGACAGATAAAACCACAATAAAACCAATACTTGCACTGTAATTGAAGAAAAAAACACAGTCAAGAAATGTAAACAGCAAAGTTGGTTTTTCACAAACATTCTGGCGTAAATCTCCACATATATTAATCAACTGTGTTGGTAACTTACAGAAATGTTTGTACTATATAACCCCTCAAGTGTCAAATTTGGAATAATCTCCAGGAAATATTAAATCTTTGAGTTTAAAGTTCTAAGGTACAGTAGGAATTGACATGTCTTAGAGGGCCAAGTAAAAGAGATATATCCATGCTTTGATTCTTCAGTAAGCATATTTGAGTTGTGTAAGTGAATTGTGCAATTTCCAGTACCCTGAAACTGAGGCTAACCATTTGTCCAAATCCAAAACCCACCCACAGGGCCCGATACTATGGGATCAATTTATCAAAGACTTTGCAAGCTTTTTGACCCACTGCAGCTGCAGGTTCTCACAAGAGATCCTGCACGCCGAATTTAACAAGCAGCGGTCATCAGACTTCTGCTTCCCTAATCTTTAGTCCGACCAGGGAGATTGACAGCTCCTGCCCGCATGTGATTGGCTGTGCGCTGACAGGGGGCCGGAATGCACATGAGTGCAAAATAATGCTTGTGTGCAATGCTGAATTCCCTGTCGGCCTCAGCTTGATAAATAGCCCCCTATAAAGCTCTCAGGGCTGGTGAAATTCTTTAAGCATGCTTGCCTGTACATCGATTTCCCTGGTGGAATTCTTTAAAGCCACTTTTCTCACTAAGGGGCATATACTGCATTTTCATATGTGAAAAAGATGCATACATTACAAAGTACACAATGAAAATTTAAAAATCATACAAAATGAATAACTAAAACACTTCACACAAAAATATGAAGGAAAAAAATGTATGTAAAAATCGTAACAAAATTGTTCGTCAAAAATTGTATTTTATCAAAAATGTAAAATTTGCATGCAAATTACGTAGGAATAAATCATATTAAATATTCACAGTGTAAATCATAATCTAAAGGGACATGAAACCCACATTTTTTCTTTCATGATTTAAAAAGAGCGTGCAATTTTAAGCAACTTTTCAATTTACTTCTATTGTCTCATTTGCTTCATTCTCTTGATATCCTTTGTTGAAAAGCATATCTAAATAGGCTCAGAAGTTGCTGATTGGTGGCTGCACATAGATGCCTCATGTGATTGGCTCAACCATGTGCATTGCTATTTCTTCAACAAAGGACATCTGCAGAATGAAGCAAATTAATTAATAGAAGTAAATTGGAATGTTGTTTAAAATTGTATTTTCTATCTGAATTATGAAAGACATTTTTGGGGTTTTGTGTCCCTTTTAAAGGGACAGTCAAGTCCAAAAAAAACTTTCATGATTTAAATAGGGAATGTAATTTCTTTCATGTAATTGGCAAGAGACCGTGAGCTAGTGGCATATGGGATATACTGTACAATCCTACCAGGAGGGGCAAAGTTTCCCAAACCTCAAAATGCCTATAAATACACCCCTCTCCACACCCACAATTCAGTTTTACAAACTTTGCTTCCCTATGGAGGTGATTATTTGTGCTTGATTTCTTCTATTATAAGCGCTTCTAAGCATTCTGAACCCCAATTCCCCAAAGAGTACAGTTTTTGTCAGAGGGATGTGAAGGGAGTATCGCTTATTGATTTTATGGTTTTCCTTGTGGGAAATCCTTTCAAAGGTTCTTTGTTATCGGTCGTAGGGATTCATCTCCTACCTCCCTTTTCAAATCGACAATATAAATCTTATATACCATTACCTCTGCTGATACTTTTTCAGTACTGATTTGGCTATCTGCTATATGTGGATGGGTGTCTTTCGGTAAGTATGTTTTCATTATTTAAGACACTCTCAGCTATGGTTTGGCACTTTAGGTATTAATATAAAGTTTTAAATATATGTATTTTACTTATATTTGCCATGAGTAAGGTCTATGTATATTTCCTTTTGCAGACTGTCAGTTTCAGTTTGGGAAGCATGTTTAGGAAGTTATTTGTCTTACCTGGGGTATAGTCCTTTTTTTCAAATTGACAGTTTTTTCTTTTAATTTTGCTAGCAAAATTAGGCTCGCGAGGGCGCAAAATACTGTTATTTATTGCGTCTTTCTTGGTGCGAGAATTTTTTTGGCGTGAAGGTACGTCTTTAATGATGCAAGTTCATAATTTCCGGCGTCTTAGTTGACGCCAGGTTTCCTTGCACGAGGTTGTGTCATTTCCGGATGTTGTTGGCGCCAATTTTTTTTCTTAAAGGGACACTGTACCCATATTTTTTCTTTTGTAATTCAGAAAGAGCATGCAATTTTAAGCAACTTTCTAATTTACTCCTATTATCAATTGTTCTTCATTCTCTTGCTATCATTATTTGAAAAAGAAGGAATCTAAGATTTTTTTTGGTTTTAGTACTCTGGACAGCACTTTTTTATTGGTGGATGGATTTATCCACCAATCAGCAAGGACAACCCAGGTTGTTCACCAAAAATGGGCCGGCATCTAAACTTACATTCTTGCATTTCAAATAAAGATACCAAGAGAATGAAGAAAATTTGATAATAGGAGTAAATTAGAAAGTTGCTTAAAATTTCATGCTCAATCTGAATCACGAAAGAAAAATTTTGGGTACAGTGTCCCTTTAACTTCCTTTTGCGTTGTGCGTCATTCTTGGAGCCAAATAATTTTGTTTATTTTTTCACCCCACTTCCTATATGCCTCTTGCCTTCTATATGCTCAGAAGGCTATGCTGTTTGCATTTTTTCTCATTCCTGAAACTGCCATATAAGGAAATTGTACATTTTGCTTTAATGTTGTTTTTTCTTTTACGTTTCAGGAACAGGATCTGGGGTTTTATTCAAATCTATTCATTGTCCCAAAGAAAGAGAAAATTAATTCAGGCCAGTTCTGGATCTGAAGTCTTTGAATCATTTTGTAAGAGTCCCAACTTTCAAGATGGTGACTATAAGGACTATTTTGCCTTTTGTTCAGCAAGATCATTATATGTCCACAATAGACTTACAGGATGCATATCTTCACATTCCGATTCATCCAGACCACTATCGGTTTCTGAGATTCTCTTTTCTAGACAAGTATTACCAATTTGTTGCTCTTCCATTTGACTTAGCAACAGCTCCAAGGATCTTTTTGAAGGTTCTTAGTGCCCTTTTATCTGTAATCAGACTACAGGGTATTGCAGTGTTTCCTTATTTGGACAATAACATGGTTGGGGATCAATTTACCAAAGAGTTTCTTGATTCCTCAGACAAGGGTAACCTTTTTAGGTTTCCAGATAGATTCAGTGTCCATGACTCTGTCCTTAACAGACAAGAGACAAATGAAATTGGTTTCAGCTTGCCGAAACCTTCAGTCTCAATCATTCCCTTCAGTGGATATGTGCATGGAAGTTTTAGGTCTCATGATTGCAGCATCGGACGCGATCCCCTTTTGCTCATTTTCATATGAGACCTCTGTAGCTTTGTATGTTGAAACAATGGTGCAGGGATTAAACTCGGATATCTCAATTGATATACTTAAATCCCAACATTCAACTCTCTCTGACTTGGTGGTTAGACCATCATTGTTTAATTCACAACATATGATCACAACAGATGCAAGTTATTAAGGTTGGGGAGCTGTCTTGGGATCTCTGACAGCACAAGGGGTTTAGAAACCTCAAGAGGTGAGGTTACCAATCAATATTTTAGAACTCTGTGCTATTTCAAGGGCTCTTCAGGTTTGGCCTCAGTTAAAGAGAGAACCATTCATTTGTTTTCAAACAGACAATATCACAACTGTGGCATATGTTAATCATCAGGATGGGACTCGCAGTCCCCTAGCTATGAAAGAAGTATCTTGGATACTTTCTTGGGCAGAATCCAGCTCTTGTCTAATTTCTGCAGTGCATATCCCAGGTTTAGACAATTGGGAAGCGGATTATCTCAGCCATCAGACCTTACATCCGGGGGAGTGGTCTCTCCATCCAGATGTATTTTGTCAGCTTGTACAGATGTGGGGTCTTCCAGAAATAGATCTGATGGCTTCTCATCTAAACAAGAAACTTCCTAGGTACCTGTCCAGGTCCAGGGATGGTGGATGCTTTAGCAGTTCCTTGATTTTACCAACCTGCTTATATATTTTTGCCTCTAGTTCTTCTTCCAAGAGTGATCTCCAAGATCATTATGGAACAATTGTATGTGTCTCTGATAGCACCAGTGTGGCCTCACAGGTTTTGGTATGCGGATCTTGTTTGGATGTTTTCAGGTATCTGTTGAATTAATACCTATTAAAAGTGTGGACAACTCAGCCGCTGAACTGAGAGTACAACAGTTATATATATATATATATATATATATATATATATATATCAGAAATATTTACCCTGTAAATAAACTGAATCACAGGTTTGTAGATCTTTGTATTGCTCTGTTAAACAGGAATTAAGGTGTGTTATAAATAAGCCTTAGTTCATATACACAAATTCAAATGTAACCATTTAAATAGAAACTAATAAAGCTGGCACCAATATAATGATATATCATAGGATTAATATTTAGCAAATACTAAAGATCTTCTATAGTCAAATAGACATGGAGGCAGATAGTATATGTTTTTTACCTGCAGGCAGTTGTTCAAAGACTCCACTTGGTAATAGTGAAAGAAAAAAAAATCATATAGATCAAGGTGGTTTGTAGGAAGGCTGTTAGGAAGTAACTGGCAGCTTCAGGATTCCTCTGTCCAGCGACAGCGTGTAGCAGGGCGGTTGTTCTGTGAGCAGAGATGGAAACACAGCCGGTCCGTAGCTGATGACATCAGCGCTACAGAGGAGACAAACTGACCTCTGGAGCTGGACAAAGCTATGCAGATATAGCAGGTTAGAAATCAGCTGGTGGTTCCGGATACAGATACAGGAGTTCAATAAGAACTATCACCCAAAAGATTAAGTTCAAGATGTAGAGAGGTTTTAATTTAACTCATATAAGGATAAGTAATTTCAGATCAAAATGGCTTAGTAACTTCCACTTTGGCATAAGGGGAAGAACATTATCAAGCAATGATAGATAGGCTGTGAGCAGTTTTATAGGCTGAATGAATAATTACGCCCACAAGAGGTGGGATTATGACAGATGTCCAGTTGCCAGCCTTGGCCACTTCCTCTAAGACCAGACCTTCTGTCTCAAGGGCAGTTTTCACATTAGGATCTCAAATCGTTAAATTTGAAGATATGGAAATTGAATGCTTAGTGCTTAGTCATAGAGGTTTCTCTGACTCAGGGATTAATACTATGCTACAGGCTTGTGAGTCTGTTTCAACGAAGATTAATTATCGAGTTTGGATGACCTGTATTTCATGGTGTTCGTCTCATAAATTCTCCTGGCATTCTTTTAGAATTCCTATAATTATACAGTTTCTTCAGGATGGTTTAGATAAAGGTTTGTCTGCAAGTACTTTGAAGGGACAAATCTCTGCTCTTTCTGTTCTATTTCATAGAAAGATTGCTAAGCTTCCTGATATTCACTGTTTTGTTCAGGCTTTGGTTCATATCAAGCCTGTTATTAAATCAATCTTTTCTCCTTGGAGTCTTAATTTGGTTTTGAAGACTTTGCAGGCTCCTCCTTTTGAGCCTATGCATTCTTTGGATATTAAACTACTTTCTTGGAAAGTGTTGTTTCTTTTGGCTATCTCTTCAGCTATAAGAGCTTCCGAATTGTCTGCTCTCTCTTGTGAGTCTCCTTTTCTGATTTTCCATCAGGATAAGGCTGTTTTGCAGACTTCGTTTTAATTTCTTCCTAAGGCTGTGAATTCTAACAACATTAGTAGGGAAATTGCTGTTCCTTCCTTGTGTCCTAATCCCAAGAATGCTCTTGAAAGATCTTTGCATTCTTTGGATCTTGTAAGAGCTTTGAAATATTATGTTAAAGCTACTAAAGATTCCAGGAAGACTTCTAGTCTATTTGTTGTCTTCTCTGGTTCTAGGAAAGGTCAGAAAGCTTCTGCCATTTCTTAGGCATCTTGGTGGAAGCTTTTGATTCATAAAGCTTATTTGGAGGTGGGACAGTCCCTGCCTCAGAGGATCACAGCTCATTCTACTATTTCAGTTTCCACTTCTTGGGCTTTTAAGAATGAAGCTTCAGTTGATCAGCTTTGCAAAGCAAATAGTGTCACAGATAGATTAAACAAATACATCAACCTTTATCTTCAGAAGTACATTATTCATCTGCCTGCTTATATCCGTGACACTACCGATCTCCTCAATAAACTTAAGAAATGGAAAACTAATATTCCATTTAGTCAGTTTAATAGAATCAAAAGATTTCTAGCAAAAATATACCCCCTTTCTCTTATTCAAGAGAGCCAAGAAAGAGCCAGAAATTTGAATAGAACCACAATATTAAAAGGTAAACCTAAAAACCACAATTCTAATTGTACACAATCTCGCTTTATAACCCTGTATAATTCTAACTACAGAGCGATCAAAAAATCCATAGCCAAACATTGGCATATTTTACAAAAAGACCCCATCCTTAAACAGACTTTTGATGCCCACGCCTTAATAACATTCAGGAGAGCCCCCACTTTAAAACAAAAGCTTGCACCAAAAGATTAGGGACTAAAAAGTTAACATCAAATACCTCCCTAGGAACTTACAAATGTGGACATTTTAGATGCTCCATGTGTAAATATATTTCCAATAAGTCTTCGACCATTACTGCCACTACCACAGGATAAACATTTAAGATCAAGAGTAGGATTACTTGCAATACATCATTTGTGGTATACGTTTTATCATGTAAATGTGGCCTTCAATATTTAGGCCGCACAACTTGTAAAGTCCGCAAGAGATGGAGTGAGCACACTCAGGTAATATTAGGAAGAAGTCTCTTCTCCATAGTGTGCCCAGACATCATGTACTGACCCACTATGGAGAACCCTGTAGTTTTAATATTACTCCTATTGAACATATTCCGTATTCACATGAATATAATAGGTACACAAAACGAAGACAGAGAGGAACATATTGGATCTATAAGTTCCAGTCCCTATTTCCCACAGGTCCTAATGAGGTTATTGATTCTGCTGCATTTTAATAATAAAAAATTGTCACTTCTTTTAGGTTTATGCATATTTATGTACTTCGTAGTTTGGCTATGTATATTTCATTGTGTATCATTGGGCTCACACACTTGCCCAATTTGGAACTAGTATCATCTAGTTATTTGAATTATTTAGGGGGTACAGCACCATCAAGGCCTATAAATTATTTATTAAATAATTTAGGCAATTTTTATAAGTCTTTAACATCCTTGTATTATTCTATGTCCATTTAAGGATAATTGATCACATCCACTACCCATATTACATCCTTAATCACCATGTATTTTAAGTTTTTATTATAGATATTATTTTAGGTATAACTGTCACCACATTTATATATTCACAGTCTTGTGTTTTTACTTAACTCACAGAGTTATAAATACCCACAGATGTTTAATGTCTATTTTAGATTGACAGACTAATTTGTTAGATATATATTATTATGGAGATGCTTACATACATGATTTATTTAATACATCAACATCACTTGGTATATCACTCTTAACATCCCTACAATTTTATCACTATGTCCCACGATGCTTGTACTATATATATTATTTTATTAATATAACAATATCACTTAGTCGCACATAGCATCCTTTTGACCTATCCGTTAGGTCTTATGTACATCATATAATTATCCCCATATCACACATAGAATTCCCTTTTTTGTCCTATTTGTCACCACATATATTCCTCTGTCAATATTCCCTGTGTTATAATGTTTAATTTAGTATAGGAACACTCTGTGCACATCAATCTATCCCCACACCACACGTAGTATTTCACTTGTGGTTATTACTGGCCCCTTTCTAAGTTTCACAGTCACTATGTTCATGAGTCATTATTATATATTGTTGAGTTTAGGTGTTTTCTCACCACACATCACATATAGGACTTTATTTGCTGGTCATTACACCAGAGTACTTTCCTCATCACAGATATCCTTATAGATACTATTATATTACTTCCATCAAGCAGTCCCTGCTATCCATATTCATACATTCTGTGAATAGGATTGTAGACCTCAATTTTAATGTGTCATGTTTTAATTTGTTAGATTGTAGTGAGCTGTTAACTTTAGAGTACAGTTGTCCCAGTAGTCTTCACTGGGTCCCCTATATACAGACATATATGTGCTGCTTTTTAATTTTTGACATCCTACGTGACATTGAGGTTATCTCTGCCCCCTTCCTACGTCATAGTTTTTTTATTCGCTCTCTGGTCAGCGCCCCGCCATCGGTGGCCTATAGTAACTTTCATAAGGCCCCCGATTCTGTATCCACCCCCTTTCACGGAACGGCTAGACACCTACTTGACAGCGCCCTAAGCTGTAAGCCTATGGAGCGCATAGCTAGCCTGTACACTAATTTGATTGGCTAAATATCGCCATTCAACTCCTCCTACATACTCATGAAGATTTGTTTATCCATTTTGTTTATAATCTATAAAAGATTGTTGGTTTATGGAATGGAAATATGTCCTACAACATTATATTAAACTAACAATAACTTAGATTATGAGTTTTGCGTTAACAGGGGTGCGGTGCTAATGAGCAGTGTCCCCTCACCGCTCATCTACAGACAACGCTGGTATTACGGGTTTTTAGAAACCCAGCGTTAGTCGCAGAAAAGTGAGCGGAGAGAAAAATTTTGCTCCACATCTCACCTCAATACCAGCGCTGCTTTAGGTAGCGGTGAGCTGGATAAACGTGCTCGTGCACGATTTCCCCATAGGAATCAATGGGGCAGAGCCGGCTGAAAAAAAAACTAACACCTGCAAAAAAGCAGAGTAAAGCTCCTATTGCAGCCCCATTGATTCCTATGGGGAAATACTTTTTATGTCTACACCTAACACCCTAACATGAACCCCGAGTTTAAACACCCCTAATCTTACACTTATTAACCCCTAATGTGCCACCCCCGACACCTGCATAATATTATTAACCCCTAATCTGCCGCTCTGGACACCGCCGCCACCTACATTATACTTATTAATCCCTAATCTGCTGCCCCCAACATCGCTGACACCTACATTATATTTATTAACCCCTAATCTGCCGCCCCCAATGTTGCTGCCACCTACCTACACTTATTAACCCCTAATCTGCTGCCCCAATGTCGCCGCCACTATATTAAAGTTATTAACCCCTAAACCTAAGTCTATCCCTAAACCTAACACCCCCCTAACTTAAATATAATTTAAATACATTTAAATAAAATAACTACAGCTAACTAAATTTTCCTATTTAAAACTAAATACTTACCTATAAAATAAACCCTAAGATAACTACAATATAACTAATAGTTACATTGTATCTAGCTTAGGGTTTATTTTTATTTTACCGGCAACTTAGTATTTATTTTAACTCTGTACAAATAGTTATTACCTATTTAATAGCTACCTAGTTAAAATAAAGTCAAATTTACCTGTAAAATAAATTACAATTACACCTAACACTACACTATAATTAAATTAATTACCTTTACTAAATACAATTTTTAAAAATTATCTAAAGTACGAAAAAAAACATCACTAAATTACAGAAAATAATAAAATAATTACAAGTTTTTTAAACTAATTGCACCTAATCTAATCCCCCTAATAAAATAAAAAAGCCCCCCAAAATAATAAAAAGCCCTACCCTATACTAAATTACAAATAGCCCTTAAAAGGGCCTTTTGTGGGGCAATGCCACAAAGTAATCAGCTCTTTTACTTGTAAAAAAAAAATACAATACCCCCCCAACATTAAAACCCACCACCCACACACCCAACCATAATCTAAAACCCACCCAATACCCCCTTAATAAAACCTAACACTAACCCCTTGAAGATCATCCTATCTTGAGAAGTCTTCACCCAACTTGGCCGAAGTCCTCAACGAAGCCGGCAGAAGTGGCCCTCCAGACGGGCAGAAGTCTTCATCGAAGCCGTGAAGAAGAGGTCCTCCAGACGGGCAGAAGTCTTCATCCAGGCAGCATCTTCTATCTTCATCTATCCGGTGTGGAGCGGCTCCATCTTCAAGACATCCGACGTGGAGCATCCTCTTCAAACGAAGTCCAACTGAAGAATGAAGGTTCCTTTAAATGACGTCATCCAAGATGGCGTCCCTTGAATTCCCATTGGCTGGTAATGACTTCTCAAGGTAGGGTGATCTTCAAGGGGTTAATGTTAGGTTTTATTAAGGGGGTATTGGGTGGGTTTTAGATTATGGTTGGGTGTGTGGGTGGTGGGTTTTAATGTTGGGGGGTATTGTAATTTTTTTTACAGGTAAAAGAGCTGATTACTTTGGGGCAATGCCCCGCAAAAGGCCGTTTTAAGGGCTATTTGTAATTTAGTATAGGGTAGGGCTTTTTATTATTTTGGGGGGCTTTTTTATTTTATTAGGGGGATTAGATTAGGTGTAATTAGTTTAAAAAACTTGTAATTATTTTATTATTTTCTGTAATTTAGTGTGGCGGGGGGGTTTCGTACTTTAGATAATTTTTTAAAATTGTATTTAATTGTATTTAGTTAATGTAATTAATTTAATTATAGTGTAGTGTTAGGTGTAATTGTAACAGGTTAGGATTTATTTTACAGGTAAATTTGTCTTTATTTTACATAGGTAGCTATTAAATAGTTAATAACTATTTAATAACTATTGTACCTAGTTAAAATAAATACAAATTTGCCTGTAAAATAAAAATAAACCCTTTGCAAGATACAATTTAACTATTAGTATATTGTAACTAGCTTAGGGTTTATTTTATAGGTAAGTATTTATTTTTAAATAGGAATAATTTAGTGAATTGTAGTAATTTTATTTAGATTTATTTAATTTATATTTAAGTTAGGGGGTGTTCGGGTTAGGATTAGACTTAGATTTAGGGGTTAATACATTTAATATAGTTGCGGCGACATTGGGGAGGCAGATTAGTGGTTAATAAATGTAGGTAGGTGTCGGCGATGTTAGGGACGGCAGATTAGGGGTTAATAAAATTAAACTAGTGTTTGCGATGCGGGAGGGCGGTGCTTTAGGGGTTAATATATTTTTTTATAGTGGTGGCGATGTCCGGTTCGGCAGATTAGGGGTTAAACATTTTTATTTAGTGTTTGCGATGTGGGGGGGGCTCTGTTTAGGGGTTAATAGGTAGTTTATGGGTATTAGTGTACTTTTTAGCACTTTAGTTAAAAGTTTTATGCTACGGCGTTAGCCCATAAAACTCTTAACTACTGACTTTTAAATGCAGTATCAGTCTTGACAGGAGAAGCTGTACGGCTCACTTTTGGTTAGACTCGTAATACCAGCGTTATGCAAGTCACATTGAAAATATTATATTAGTTGACGTAAGTGGATTTGTGGTATTTTCGAGTCTGACCAAAAAAGTGAGCGGCGAGCCTGTCATTTCAAGACTCGTAATACCAGCGGGCGTTAAAAAGCAGCGTTGGGACCTCTCAACACTGCTTTTTAACCCTAATGCACACCTCGTAATCTAGCCGATAGTCTTCTAAAGGTAAGGCAAACTAAAATAAAGCTCTATATAATGATGCAATTATCGAGAGAGATTGCTTTCAATTTACTGTCATCAAAACAATATAATTTTCACCACTGTTAAGAAAGAGTGATTGATACTGAAAATTTTATTCCACTTAGATATTGATAAAAACATTTACTGATATTGAAACAATATAATATAATTTTTACCACTATTAAGAAAGAGTGAAGGATATTGCAAGCTCACTTCACACAGACATTAATGTCAATCGGTTATTGTTTAACAAATCATGAAGTGATCTGAAGTATTAATATATATGGAATTAATGATATATATATATGGATATATCATATTTTTTATATGATAATATATTTAGGACCAATAAAATATGCATTCCAAACAATGAGTTAAGTTCTGGGAACTCCCCCTAGAGGAGGAGAAGGCCCAGGTGTTATTCTGTCAATGTGCTAATGTGTTTGCTTTTCTATTGGTAAGGATTGTATGTGCATGTATATTTAAAGGCTCAGTATAGCTTAGATTATATGCCTGATGAAACAGTGTTCTGAAGCACTGAGAAACGCGCTGCATTTTATTCCCTACCTTATGATTCTTTTGTTTTTATATACATTTTGAATTTTAATAAATCTTTTTTATTAATTTTATTTAACATGTGGACCTTACTTGCCTTACTCGCCTATCTACTATCTACCACTCCCCAAGGGAGCCCTTGGCTGCATATACTGCAGCATCTACTTAGCACTTTTTAGCATTCATCACCACTGAGACTTGAGCGTATCTGTGTTCCTGCTATCGATAGGTCCAGTGAACTGGGTCACTGTTGAATATCCAGTATGCCTCTGATAGCACTGTCTGAGTGCTCTTCATAAATGTGAGTACCCTGACTAGGGATATATACACTGACCCTACCTGGTTATAATGCTGGTACACACAGGCCCTGTCTGTTTTCTCTCTCCAGACTCTGATGACATCTCATTCCTATATCCAGGCTAATCAGTGAGCTGGTTCGCTGTTAAATATCCAGTCTGTACCTAATAGGACTGTCTGAGTGCTCTTCACAAATGTGAGTACCCTGATTAGGGACCATAGATTGTGAACATATTATATTATTACCAATACACACAGGCGCCTCTCTTGTTCTTTTCAAATTTTCAGTTATCGTGACATCTATATGTGAGGGGAGTGCAGCCCTATTCATCGATCACTGAACAACAGCCTCACCCTTTGATATCCAGTTGGAACACCAGATTTAAATGGACTTACATTCATAGAGGCCTGGGTCTGCTAATACTTTGGTGTTTGTTAATACTTTGATATTAGTATTGTTTGAAAGGAATTGGTTATTATTTCTAGGTTGTATTTAATATACTGGTTATATTTAGGTTGTTTCTCACATACTGTGATATATAGAACAAAACCATATTATGGTTAGAGCCGAATATTATATTAAATATATTCATTATGTATAATATTTTAGTGCCCCCTATTTAGATATTGCTCACTGATATCTCTATTACTCAGCAACTTGGTCTTCTTTGCATACATTACTAAATGTTACCATTTTGATGTATTTGCTTCTTCTGAAGCAGTCTTTGGTAGAAAAGTTCTTCAGGCAGCTGTTTCAGTTAGATTCTTCTGCTAATGTTTTAAGATTTTTTCTTTCAATTTGTGGATTTAATTTTTTCAGCGGAAAATGGCTGTGTTTATTTTATCCCTCCCTTTCTAGTGACTCTTCTGTGGACTTCCACATCTTGGGTATTTCTATCCCATACGTCACTAGCTCATGGATTCCTGCCAATTACATGAAAGAAAACATAATTTATGTAAGAACTAACCTGATAAATTCATTTCTTTCATATTGGCAAGAGTCCATGAGACCCAATCTTTTTATGGTGGTTATGATTTTTTGTATAAAAGCACAATTATATTTCCAGTTCCTCTTTTTTGTATGTTTTTTTTACTCCTTTTTCTATCATGCCACTACTTGGCTATTCATTAAACTGAATTGTGGGTGTGGTGAAGGGTGTATTTATAGGCATTTTGAGGTTTGGGAACCTTTTCCCCTCCTGGTAGGTTTGTATATCCCATACGTCACTAGCTCATGGACTCTTGTCAATATGAAAAGAAATTAATTTATCAGGTAAGTTCTTACATAAATTATGTTTTTAAACAACTTTCCAATTTACTTTTATCACCAATTTTGCTTTGTTCTCTTGCTATTCTTAGTTATAAGCTAAACCTAGGAGGTTCATATGCTAATTCTTAGACCTTGAAGACTGCCTCTAATCTGAAAGCATTTTGACCCCTATTAGTTCATGTGTTTCATATAGATAACATGGAGCTCATGCACGTGAAGTTACCCTGGAGTGAGCACTGATTAGTTAAAATGCAAGTCTGTCAAAAGAACTGAAATAAGTGTACAGTCTGCAGAGGCTTAGATACAAGGTAATCACAGAGGTAAAAAGTGTATTTCTACAACAGTGTTGGTTACGCAAAACTGGGGAATGGGTAATAAAGGGATTATCTTTCTTTTTTTTTTTTTTAAACATTTTATTTAAGTCCGTTCCAGAATACAATTTCATTCAACAAAAAAATACCATAAAAGTAGGTACAAATATTGTGAGATACAATTTCATTCAACAAAAAATACCATAAAAGTAGGTACAAATATTGTGAGAAGTTTTAGAAATGCATAGTAAATCAGGAAGTTTAAGGTGTGCATTCTCAACCTATTTGATTCTCAAAAAAAACATGCTTTACATATTCTGTATTAGGATTCTTTTCTGATTTTCCTCCACCTCCCTCCATTCCCCCCTCTAATCCTGCACCCAGTCCTTGTTATCTTGGGAAAAAAAAGAAGAAAAGAAAGAGAAAAAAAAAAAAAAAGAAAAAGAAAAGAGAAGGAAATTATTTAATTATTACTACCATATGCCTAGAGTAACTAGTTCTGAATTCCTGAAGGGATAAATCAGGAAGTCAACTTCACTGGGTGGTAAATCTTTAATGAACAGTGACCATTTCAAGAATAATTTCCTGATCTCTCGCTCATTATTTGGGTCTGTATCTATTTGTTCCAATATATATTGCTTTTTTAGATAGTTTTTAGTTTCTATTATGCTAGGGATTGTTGTCTGTTTCCACTTACTAAAAAGAAGATATCTTGCTGCCAGGATGGTCATGTTGATAATTTTCTTAATGTTTTCTTCATTTAGATGAAACAAAAAAACTATCATTTTTAATGACAGTGTTATTCGAGAAGGGGCTATTATTTTATTCAACCAAAATTGAATCTTTAACCAAAAGTTCCTAATTTTTGGGCAAGCCCATAACATGTGCTGGAGATCTGCCATCGGGAATGAGCATTTTGGGCAAGAATTAAAACCACTACTCCCACATCTATATCCTTTTTCAGGGGTGAAATAGGTCATATATATCAATTTTAAATGAGATTCCCTCCAAGAAGCGGAGAGAGTGGCACGGGCAGTTTCTTGTATTGAAAGTTGGAGTAATGGAGGATCTAGGGGTTGTTTGATCAGTGCACTCCACTTATTCTGGGTTGCCTCAACATTTTTTGTTCCCTTTACTGAAACCAACAGATGGTATCCAAATGCAATTGACATACGTCCCAGTTTGGTAACATCAAGCCAGTTTCCAAGAGATTCCAAGGACCAGTTCCATCCATATTTATGAATGAGTTCTAAGGCATAATGTCTTGCCTGAAGATAAGCAAAAAAATTTTTGTTTGGTATATTGAATTCTAATCTCAAGGTTTCAAATGATTTGACACATCTCCTTTCAAAGTCAAGAATCTGATATATATTGCTGAGGCCTATTGTTTTCCATTTCCTAAATATTCCTTCCTGTATTCCATCTCCGAACTGAGGGTTACCCAGAAATGGAATATACCGGGAAACATGACGTTCTACCTCCAATATAGCACAAATCTTTTTCCATGCCAGAATAGGATTATAAATAGTTTTTAACTTCTTAATTTGATTCGGGATCTGATTGGCGTCATTATGTATTAGTGCTGTTAAGTCTAAAGGATAGACTATGTTTTTTTCCAGATCATTATCTGTTACATAATTTTTTAATTGTACCCAGTCAATGACTGTGCGGACTAAGAAAGCTTGATTGTATGCTCGTATGTCTGGTAGCGCCAGACCCCCATATTTCAGGGGGAGAGATAGTTTTTGAAGAGAGACCCTGGGTTTTCTATTTTGCCAGATAAATGATCTAAGAGTGGAATTAAGAAGATCAATATCTTTGCGCTTGATGAAAAGAGGGATGTTCTGTATCATATATAGGAGTTTGGATAAGAGCATCATTTTATAGGCAGCTATTCGTCCTGATAAGGATAGTGGGAAATTTTGCCAATTTTTAAGAGATTCTTTAATTTTATTTATTATTGGAGTGAAATTAAGGGAATACCAAGTGTCTAAGTTGTGAGAGATGTTAATTCCCAAATAACGGAAAGAATTGTGAGCTATATGAAAAGGGATTTTTATCAATGAGTCTTTTGTCTGGGTAATCCAGAATAATTCGGATTTTGTATTATTGACCTGATAACCTGAAAAGGACCCAAATTGTTGTACTATATTTAAGAGTTTAGGTATATTTAATTTTGTATTAGACATGTAAATAAGGACATCGTCCGCATATAAAGTAATCTTAGATTCCTTCCTGCCTACCCTTATCCCTTCAATTTGATGTCTTATATGAATGGCAAAGGGCTCTATGGCAAGATCAAAGAGGAGGGGGGAGAGAGGGCACCCCTGTCTAGTACCGCGTTGTAATTCTATGTCCTGTGACATATTTCCATTGACCATTATCTTTGTAGTAGCATTTTGATATAGATTAGTAACGAACTTACTAAAATTTTCTTTCAGTCCAAAATTATTTAAAGTATAAATGAGATGATCATGGTGGACTGAGTCAAAGGCTTTTTGGGCATCTATTGAAATTATTGCCTTATCAGGGGCGTCCTCTCCTCCCCCCTCCCCCTGCGACCCCTGCTCTCTAAAGTAATCAATAAGAAGGAAGAGTTCGCAAATTTTTGAGGCAGAGTTTCTATTCTGCATAAACCCAGCTTGATCTATGTGGATTATTGAGGGCAGTATAGTTTGGAGTCTATGTGCTAATATTGAAGTTAAAATTTTATAGTCGGTATTGAGTAATGCGATAGGTCTATATGATTCCTCTTTTGTTGGGTCCTTCCCTGGTTTTAATATTAGGGTAGTGTAAGACGCAGCAAAAGCACGAGTTGGGTTCTCTCCCTCTATATATAAAGAATTGAATAACATGGTTAAATATGGTGTAATGGTAATGTTTAAAGCTTGGTAAAATTCGTTTGGTAATGCGTTTGGGCCTGGGGCTTTATTGTGAGGTAATTTTAGAATTGCTTTGGATACTTCTATTTCAGTGATTGGGGCATATAGGTCCTGAAGTTTTTCAGGATGTAAAGTGGGGAAGATAATTTCATTCCAGAATTTATCACGTGCCTGTGTATTGGACTTCCTTAAAGAATATAATTCAGAGTAATATTTAGCAAAAAGTTGTAGAAGCTCTTCAGTGGTACTGACTGTCTGAGCTCCTGTCTTTATGTAATCTATCGATTGAGGTCCCTTTTCAGTTTTAAGAAGTTTTGCTAATATTTTTCCCGTTTTGTTCCCAAATCGATATAATTTTGACTGTATCTTGACATCATTCTGCGTTGTTTTGTAGAGCAGGAAGGAATCTCTATTTTGTAAGGCCGAGGTATATTTAGCCCAGCTCTGTGGAGAATTTAGAATTAGGTGGAGGTTGTATGCATTAGAAACTGCTCATGCCAGGTCCCCCTCTCTTTGCTTTAGTTTTTTAGTTCTATTTACATTATATGCTATAATCTCGCCTCTTAGTACTGCCTTAGCCGTCTCCCAGAATAATAGGGGTCGTGAGATGTATTCATAATTCAGAGAAGCGTAGTCTTTAAATTTAGCTTCTAGCCAATTTTTAAATTTAAGATCTGTGGCAAGAAATGTTGGAAAAAAGAATCGTCTAATTGTTTGCCTACGATTTTGTGGTTGAAGATCTAAACAAATTGGAGCATGATCAGAGATAGCTATGGGAAGTATTTGAGCCTGCACCTGTAATTTACATAATCTCTCATCCAATAGGAGGAGATCTATCCTTGAAAGAGATTTATGTGCTTTTGAGAGGCACGTGTATTCGCAAGAATTAGGATTTTGAAGTCTCCATATATCCCGGACTTTTAAATTTAACATTAATCTAGAGAAAAGTTTTGATTCTAGTTTATCTCTTTTAGTTTTTTTCAACGCACGATCCTGTCTTAACCTGTCCAGCGGACATTTGGGGGTCATGTTGAAATCTCCGCCCATTATCAGGTATCCCTCAGCACACGTCATGAGCCTAGCTTGTAGTACTTCCCAGAAGGGTAAATTAAAAACATTTGGGGCATAAATGTTGCAGAGTGTATATAATGTGTTATCAATTTTAATTTTTAAAATTATGAATCTCCCTTCAGAATCATTTTCTGTTTGTATTACCTGATACTTAATATTTTTACTTACTAGGATGGCGACCCCCCCCCCCTTCTTTTCAAGTAGGTTAATATAGTTTTCCTTTTAATGGGGGAGGAAGAAGAAGAAGAAAGAAGAAAGAAGAAAGAAGAAAGAAGAAAGAAGAAAGAAGAAAGAAGAAAGAAGAAAGAAGAAAGAAGAAAGAAGAAAGAAGAAAGAAGAAAGAAGAAAGAAGAAAGAAGAAAGAAGAAGAAGAAGAAGAAGATAATTAGAGGGAAGAAGGAGTCGTGTTTGAGAGAACTAGAACCTTCTAGTCTCTCATTACCCTTCTTGGAAGGATCCATACTTATGGTTAAACAATAATCAACATCACTGTGGCATTACTTTACATGATGATCTATTGATCTGTAGCAAATATTTCAGCATAGAATTTTCCAGCTTCAGCTGGAGTATCAAAAACAATTGACTGGTTTTCTACACATACCTTAAGTTTAGCTGGGTACAAGATGTTAGCCCTTATTCCCTGTTGAATAAACTTAGTACACAGTGGGGTAATTTCCCGTCTTTTATTAGCTGTCTCAATTGAATAATCCTGAAAAAATAGGATTTTAACTTCCTCTAGGAATACGGGCTGACATTTGTGGTAAGATTGTAAAAATGTGAGTTTATCTTGGTAGTTTAGGAATCTAACAATGATTGGCCTAGGTCTGGTATTTTTAGAAGGATGGCCGAGGCCAATTCTATGTACTCTTTCAATAAATGTTTTAGGGAAGTTCTCTGGGATCTTTAAAAGCTGTGGGATTGTTACCGTTAGTAATTTAAATAGGTCTTCATGTTGTTTCTCAGGGACACCTATTATTTTGAGATTGTTCCTGCGTGACCGATTCTCTAGATCTTCAATTTTATTTTGTAATTTTAAAAGGGTGTTACTTGAGGTTTCAGTTTTGCCATTATATTCAATCATATTATCCTCTAGGTCAGATATCCTTTGTTCTGCCTCTGTAAGCCTATTTGCGAAATGTCTAACTTCTGATGTTAAATGTGTTATGTCTGATTTAATCTCATTTCTTAACATTTCGAATTTAGGTGAGAGAGCTTCTGATATTCTGAGGACTAAGGACTGGATATCCATAGATTCAGGTAGTGATTGAGTGTTACTTATGTGTGATAGCGATTCAGCGGGGGGATCTGCAATAGCCTTGTTCCGCTTGTCTCTTGGTTTGGCCGCCATTGGGGGAGGTGTGTTTTTAGAGTGTGGATGTATAAATTTATCCATGTGATTGTGAATCTAAATAAATGTGAAATTATGACTGTGAGTGAAGAGGAGAAGAAAAAAAAAAAAAAATCTCCTATTACGTGGGGAAAAAAAAAGAGAAAAAAAAAAAAAAAAGGGGGGGGGGAGGGTATGGTGTGTAGGATTGTGTGAGGGTGTGAATTATCTACAGACAGGTGAAAGTGGGTTTAGTGTATGGGCGGAATGTAAAGTATGAAGTGAGAATCAGTATCTGTAATTTACCGCTGTTATATATTCTTTATCTTTTTTTCTCTTTGTTTCTTTTTTTTTCCTTCTTTTTTGCAACCTGTACCTGTTTAGCTTAGTTAAGTCTAAATGAGCCTTTTAAACTAAATAGACAACCATTAGCCACTGTCTGTAATAGAAATTAATATGCTCAGAATGTATCACCTTCCATGAATATTTGTGTAGACAGAAATATTATTTCAACAATCTTAGATTATTTGTAACAATAGTAGTTTTTCCCTTTTTTAAACTATCTCTGTAACCTGAGAGCTAAGAGATACAATCCTAGGGGTTATAACTTCAATTAGTATCAGGATTTACTCTAACATGTGAAGAAAAGGAATCAGTGGTACTAGTATTCACTCAATTAATACTTTTGGTAGTATTTCTGAAACCACCTTATTTGAAGAGATTTTTTCTCTGACCTTACATAAGTGCAAGATGCAAACCTAAGATTTGTTATTCTATGAGTATCTTAACTTGCACTGGTTTGAGAGTTTAAAGCTAACAATTTATATATCTAAGTGTATCTTGCCTTTATATTTGACCCTAGTTATACTAAGGGCCTTTTGTAATCACTGTGCTATGTGACATAAGACAAAGGTTTATATTCCATTAATAACACAGAGTGTAAAAACAATATGTGTAAGCTAATTATAAATATATTTCTTTCGTATTTTATACATTCCTTCTGTATTTACCAGGCTTGTAATTATTTTCAGGAATATTTTTAAACTTGTGATAATATAAACATTATAGAAGATAATGAAAAAAAAGAAAGAACATCCATTTTTTATAAGGATATTTTGCACAATAAGTATTTGTCCATATATTGGTAAGTCAGAATGTCCAGTAAATTTAGACAGCAGTAAGAAAAAAATAGCAGCAGATTAATTAGCTACTTTACCGACTCCATCTCTGAGCATTGAATTGGTGGTGGTGGAATCAGGATCTTCCTCATGAGCTGTCCCCCCTGCGCAGCACCGGTGGAGGGGGGAACGTCCTTTAAACAATGAGACACCGGTTATGATCTCGCTGGTATGGTATCTAGAGCTCACTGTGAGGTGTATTGTGGGGAGCGTCCATCGAGCATAGCAAGGCCAGGCATGTAGGAGAAATCCTTACCCCTCTCGCAGCATCGGTGGGAGGGGTCACCAGAAAGGACGGAAAGTACTGCCTGCCTTGAACCAAGGATCAATAGGCTCTCTGCTTCTCAGTAAAGACAGGCTAAGGGAGCCGAGGTAGAGATGAAGCCCGCCAAGGGACGCACCGCCCGGTCTCACCTGCAGACGGTAAGGAAGGAGGGACCAGGAAGCAGTAGAGTCGTATCAGGGACACTATCAGGTAGGAGCGTCCGGTCCCGGACAATTTCAGCGGCCTCCGTCCGCCTCGATCCAAGTCATCTGCAACCACTTGTGAGAATTCTCAAAGAACAGCTCAGTCTGTGTAGAAAGACTTAGGCTGGTAGCCAGGAGCAGAATGTCTCTCACCAGGGATAGTAACGAGCCAGTGTTGAAGGTGCTTATTAGTACTTTGAAATGTATGCAGGCACTTTGAACCTTTCCAGTAATTTGTTTGCCAGGTTACTTAAGTACTTTAAAAGAAGTGCTTAGTGCCGCAGGGAAGCTTCCATTTGCTGCAACGTGCAGCTATAGTGCAATGTCTTGGCACTAGCAGGGTTCCAGTAGCGGTGTGTTTTCACGCTAGACAAGCCGCCCAGGGTTAATGGTTTTAGGCGAGAGATACTCGCCAAGAGCTTGTAGGGTGGATAAATCAGCACAGGTGCAGCGTGTGTCCTTACACCTGGGCTCCTTCCCCGGAACTCTATCTTTCTTTTTAAACAACACAAATTCTGGTGTTTACTGACCTTTAAAGGGACACTGAACCCCATTTTTTTCTATTGTGATTCAGATAGAGCATGCAATTTTAAGCAACTTTCGAATTTACTCCTATTATCAATTTCTTTCATGTAATTAACAAGAGTCCATGAGCTAGTGACGTATGGGATATACATTCCTACCAGGAGGGGCAAAGTTTCCCAAACCTTAAAATGCCTATAAATACACCCCTCACCACACCCACAAATCAGTTTTACAAACTTTGCCTCCAAGGGAGGTGGTGAAGTAAGTTTGTGCTAGATTCTACGTTGATATGCGCTCCGCAGCAAGTTGGAGCCCGGTTTTCCTCTCAGCGTGCAGTGAATGTCAGAGGGATGTGAGGAGAGTATTGCCTATTGAATGCAGTGATCTCCTTCTACGGGGTCTATTTCATAAGGTTCTCTGTTATCGGTCGTAGAGATTCATCTCTTACCTCCCTTTTCAGATCGACGATATACTCTTATATTTACCATTTCCTCTACTGATTCTCGTTTCAGTACTGGTTTGGCTTTCTACAAACATGTAGATGAGTGTCCTGGGGTAAGTAAGTCTTATTTTCTGTGACACTCTAAGCTATGGTTGGGCACTTTATTTATAAAGTTCTAAATATATGTATTCAAACATTTATTTGCCTTGACTCAGAATGTTCAACTTTCCTTATTTCCAGACAGTCAGTTTCATATTTGGGATTATGCTTTAATTATCATATTTTTCTTACCTCAAAAATTTGACTTTTTTCCCTGTGGGCTGTTAGGCTCGCGGGGGCTGAAAATGCTTCATTTTATTGCGTCATTCTTGGCGCGGACTTTTTTGGCGCAAAAATTCATTTCCGTTTCCGGCGTCATACGTGTCGCCGGAAGTTGCGTCATTTTTTTGACGTTATTTTGCGCCAAAAATGTCGGCGTTCCGGATGTGGCGTCATTTTTGGCGCCAAAAGCATTTAGGCGCCAAATAATGTGGGCGTCTTATTTGGCGCCAAAAAATATGGGCGTCGCTTTTGTCTCCACATTATTTCAGTCTCATTTTTCATTTGCTTCTGGTTGCTAGAAGCTTGATGTTTGGCATTTTTTTCCCATTCCTGAAACTGTCTTATAAGGAATTTGATCTATTTTGCTTTATATGTTGTTTTTTCTCTTACATATTGCAAGATGTCTCACGTTGCATCTGAGCCAGAAGATACTACAGGAAAACCTCTGCCTGCTGGATCTACCAAAGCTAAGTGTATCTGCTGTAAACTTTTGGTAGCTATTCCTCCAGCTGTTGTTTGTATTAAATGTCATGACAAACTTGTTAATGCAGATAATATTTCCTTTAGTGATGTACCATTGCCTGTTGCAGTTCCCTCAACATCTAAGGTGCAGAATGTTCCTGATAACATAAGAGATTTTGTTTCTGAATCCATAAAGAAGGCTTTGTCTGTTATTTCTCCTTCTAGTAAACGTAAAAAGTCTTTTAAATCTTCTCTCTCTACAGATGAATTTTTAAATGAACACCATCATTCTGATTCTTTGGACTCTTCTGGTTCAGAGGATTCTGTCTCAGAGATTGATGCTGATAAATCTTCATATTTATTTAAGATGGAATTTATTCGCTCTTTACTTAAAGAAGTACTAATTGCTTTAGAAATAGAGGATTCTAGTCCTCTTGATACTAATTCTATACGTTTGGATAAGGTTTTTAAAGCTCCTGCGGTTATTCCAGAAGTCTTTCCTGTTCCTAATGCTATTTCTGCAGTAATTGCTAAGGAATGGGATAGATTGGGTAATTCATTTACTCCTTCTAAACGTTTTAAGCAATTATATCCTGTTCCGCCTGACAGATTAGAATTTTGGGACAAAATCCCTAAAGTTGATGGGGCTATTTCTACCCTTGCTAAACGTACTACCATTAGTACATCAGATGGTACCTCGTTTAAGGATCCTTTAGATAGAAAAATTGAATCTTTTCTAAGAAAAGCTTATCTATGTTCAGGTAATCTTCTTAGACCTGCTATATCATTGGCTGATGTTGCTGCAGCTTCAACTTTTTGGTTGGAAACTCTAGCGCAACAAGTAACAAATCGTGATTCTCATGATATTATTATTCTTCTCCAGCATGCTAATAATTTCATCTGTGATGCCATTTTTGATATTATTAGAGTTGATGTTAGATTTATGTCTCTGGCTATCTTAGCCAGAAGAGCTTTATGGCTTAAGACTTGGAATGCTGATATGGCTTCTAAATCAACTCTACTTTCCATTTCTTTCCAGGGAAACAAATTATTTGGTTCTCAGTTGGATTCTATTATTTCAACTGTTACTGGTGGGAAAGGAACTTTTTTACCACAGGATAAAAAGTCTAAAGGTAAAAACAGGGCTAACAATCGTTTTCGTTCCTTTCGTTTCAACAAAGAACAAAAGCCTGATCCTTCGTCCTCAGGAGCAGTTTCAGTTTGGAAACCATCTCCAGTCTGGAATAAATCCAAGCCTGCTAGAAAGGCAAAGCCTGCTTCTAAGTTCACATGAAGGTACGGCCCTCATTCCAGTTCAGCTGGTAGGGGGCAGGTTACGTTTTTTCAAAGAAATTTGGATCAGTTCTGTTCACAATCTTTGGATTCAGAACATTGTTTCAGAAGGGTACAGAATTGGTTTCAAGATGAGACCTCCTGCAAAGAGATTTTTTCTTTCCCATGTCCCAGTAAATCCAGTGAAAGCTCAAGCATTTCTGAATTGTGTTTCAGATCTAGAGTTGGCTGGAGTAATTATGCCAGTTCCAGTTCCGGAACAGGGGATGGGGTTTTATTCAAATCTCTTCATTGTACCAAAGAAGGAGAATTCCTTCAGACCAGTTCTGGATCTAAAATTATTGAATCATTATGTAAGGATACCAACGTTCAAGATGGTAACTGTAAGGACTATATTGCCTTTTGTTCAGCAAGGGAATTATATGTCCACAATAGATTTACAGGATGCATATCTGCATATTCCGATTCATCCAGATCATTATCAGTTCCTGAGATTCTCTTTTCTAGACAAGCATTACCAATTTGTGGCTCTACCGTTTGGCCTTGCTACAGCTCCAAGAATTTTCACAAAGATTCTCGGTGCCCTTCTGTCTGTAATCAGAGAACAGGGTATTGTGGTATTTCCTTATTTGGACGATATCTTGGTACTTGCTCCGTCTTTACATTTAGCAGAGTCTCATACGAATCGACTTGTGTTGTTTCTTCAAGATCATGGTTGGAGGATCAATTTACCAAAAAGTTCTTTGATTCCTCAAACAAGGGTAACTTTTCTGGGTTTCCAGATAGATTCAGTGTCCATGACTTTGTCTTTAACAGACAAGAGACGTCTAAAATTGATTACAGCCTGTCGAAACCTTCAGTCTCAATCATTCCCTTCGGTAGCCTTATGCATGGAAATTCTAGGTCTTATGACTGCTGCATCGGACGCGATCCCCTTTGCTCGTTTTCACATGCGACCTCTTCAGCTCTGTATGCTGAACCAATGGTGCAGGGATTACACGAAGATATATCATTTAATATCTTTAAAACCGATTGTTCGGCACTCTCTAACGTGGTGGACAGATCACCATCGTTTAATTCAGGGGGCTTCTTTTGTTCTTCCGACCTGGACTGTAATTTCAACAGATGCAAGTCTCACAGGTTGGGGAGCTGTGTGGGGATCTCTGACGGCACAAGGAGTTTGGGAATCTCAGGAGGTGAGATTACCGATCAATATCTTGGAACTCCGTGCAGTTTTCAGAGCTCTTCAGTTTTGGCCTCTTCTGAAGAGAGAATCGTTCATTTGTTTTCAGACAGACAATGTCACAACTGTGGCATACATCAATCATCAAGGAGGGACTCACAGTCCTCTGGCTATGAAAGAAGTATCTCGAATTTTGGTTTGGGCGGAATCCAGCTCCTGTCTAATCTCTGCGGTTCATATCCCAGGTGTAGACAATTGGGAAGCGGATTATCTCAGTCGCCAAACGTTGCATCCGGGCGAATGGTCTCTTCACCCAGAGGTATTTCTTCAGATTGTTCAAATGTGGGGGCTCCCAGAGATAGATCTGATGGCCTCTCATCTAAACAAGAAACTTCCCAGGTATCTGTCCAGATCCCGGGATCCTCAGGCGGAGGCAGTGGATGCATTATCACTTCCTTGGAAGTATCATCCTGCCTATATCTTTCCGCCTCTAGTTCTTCTTCCAAGAGTAATCTCCAAGATTCTGAGGGAATGCTCGTTTGTTCTGCTAATAGCTCCGGCATGGCCTCACAGGTTTTGGTATGCGGATCTTGTCCGGATGGCATCTTGCCAACCATGGACTCTTCCGTTAAGACCAGACCTTCTGTCTCAAGGTCCTTTTTTCCATCCGGATCTGAAATCCTTAAATTTAAAGGTATGGAGATTGAACGCTTGATTCTTGGTCATAGAGGTTTCTCTGACTCCGTGATTAATACTATGTTACAGGCTCGTAAATCTGTATCTCGAGAGATATATTATAGAGTCTGGAAGACTTATATTTCTTGGTGTCTTTCTCATCATTTTTCTTGGCATTCTTTTAGAATACCGAGAATTTTACAGTTTCTTCAGGATGGTTTAGATAAGGGTTTGTCCGCGAGTTCTTTGAAAGGACAAATCTCCGCTCTTTCTGTTCTTTTTCACAGAAAGATTGCTATTCTTCCTGATATTCATTGTTTTGTACAAGCTTTGGTTCGTATAAAACCTGTCATTAAGTCAATTTCTCCTCCATGGAGTTTGAATTTGGTTTTGGGAGCTCTTCAAGCTCCTCCGTTTGAACCTATGCATTCATTGGACATTAAATTACTTTCTTGGAAAGTTTTGTTCCTTTTGGCCATCTCTTCTGCTAGAAGAGTTTCTGAATTATCTGCTCTTTCGTGTGAGTCTCCTTTTCTGATTTTTCATCAGGATAAGGCGGTGTTGCGAACTTCTTTTGAATTTTTACCTAAAGTTGTGAATTCCAACAACATTAGTAGAGAAATTGTGGTTCCTTCATTATGTCCTAATCCTAAGAATTCTAAGGAGAAATCATTGCATTCTTTGGATGTTGTTAGAGCTTTGAAATATTATGTTGAAGCTACGAAATCTTTCCGTAAGACTTCTAGTCTATTTGTTATCTTTTCCGGTTCTAGGAAAGGCCAGAAAGCTTCTGCCATTTCTTTGGCATCTTGGTTGAAATCTTTAATTCATCTTGCCTATGTTGAGTCGGGTAAAATTCCGCCTCAAAGAATTACAGCTCATTCTACTAGGTCAGTTTCTACTTCCTGGGCGTTTAGGAATGAAGCTTCGGTTGACCAGATCTGCAAAGCAGCAACTTGGTCCTCTTTGCATACTTTTACTAAATTCTACCATTTTGATGTATTTTCTTCTTCTGAAGCAGTTTTTGGTAGAAAAGTTCTTCAGGCAGCGGTTTCAGTTTGAATCTTCTGCTTATGTTTTTTGTTAAACTTTATTTTGGGTGTGGATTATTTTCAGCAGGAATTGGCTGTCTTTATTTTATCCCTCCCTCTCTAGTGACTCTTGTGTGGAAAGATCCACATCTTGGGTAGTCATTATCCCATACGTCACTAGCTCATGGACTCTTGTTAATTACATGAAAGAAAACATAATTTATGTAAGAACTTACCTGATAAATTCATTTCTTTCATATTAACAAGAGTCCATGAGGCCCACCCTTTTTTGTGGTGGTTATGATTTTTTTGTATAAAGCACAATTATTCCAATTCCTTATTTTATATGCTTCGCACTTTTTTTCTTATCACCCCACTTCTTGGCTATTCGTTAAACTGATTTGTGGGTGTGGTGAGGGGTGTATTTATAGGCATTTTAAGGTTTGGGAAACTTTGCCCCTCCTGGTAGGAATGTATATCCCATACGTCACTAGCTCATGGACTCTTGTTAATATGAAAGAAATGAATTTATCAGGTAAGTTCTTACATAAATTATGTTTTTTTTCATTCTTTTGGTATCTTTATTTGAAATGCAAGAATGTAAGTTTAGATGCCTGCCCATTTTTGTGAACACCACTGTGTTGTTCTTGCTGATTGGTGGGTAAATTCACCTACCAATAAACAAGTACTTTCCATGGTTCTGAACCAAAAAAATAGCTTAGATGCCTTCTTTTTCAAATAAAGAAAGCAAGAGAACAAAGAAAAATTGTTAATAGGAGTAAATTAGAAAGTTGTTTAAAATTGCATGCTCTATCCGAATCATGAAAGATAAAAAATTGTGTTCAGTTTGCCTTTAAGTACACTGGATGTACAAAAGACAAAGTGTAATTGTTGTTTTTTAGTAGAAGGAGATGAACATGGGCATTCCATAGGCGTATATAAAATTGCCTCTCAAATCCCAGGGTAATTGTGCAAACATTTTTGCCCTGCATATCTCACTGTTTTTTTCTCTCAACTTAAAAGGTGGTGAGCTTTTATCAAAATACTCAAAATGCTAATTACTCTGAAAGGAAAACCTTTGCATATAAAAATAACATTGATTTTAAGGTACAGTATGCTGAAAACAACATAATTTGATCGGTATTAGGTGTAATATTAATGCTGGGTTCTCCCTGTATATTTTGTCTTCCATTGCAAACTTTAACATAGCAGAGAGCTCTCATTCGCCTAGATTTAGAGTTCTGCGTTAGGGTTAAAAAGCAGCGTTAAGGGGTCCTAACGCTCCTTTTAAACGCCCGCTTGTATTTAGAGTCAGCAAGAAAAGGGTCTACCGCTCACTTTCTTTCCGCGACTCGAGGCTACCGCAGATCCCCTTACATCAATTGCGTATCCTATCTTTTCTATGGGATTTGCCTAACGCTGGTATTACGAGTCTTGGAAGAAGTGAGCGGTAGAGCCTCTACCGACAAGACTCCAACCGCAAAAAAAAGTCAGTAGTTAAGAGTTTTATGGGCTAACGCGGGAACATAAAGCTCTTAACTACTGTGCTATAAAGTACACTAACACCCATAAACTACCTATGAACCCCTAAACCGAGGCCCCCCCACATCGCAAACCCTATAATAAAATCTTTTAACCCCTAATCTGCTGCTCCGGACACCGCCGCCACCTACATTATACCTATGAACCCCTAATCTGCTGTCCCTAACATCGCTGACACCTACATTATATTTATTACCCCCTAATCTGCCCCCCCCCAACGTCACCGCCACCTACCTAAACTTATTAACCCCTAATCTGCCGACCGGACATTGCCGCCACTATAATAAATGTATTAACCCTTAAACCGCCGCACTCCCACCTCGCAAACACTATAATAAATTGTATTAACCCCTAATCTGCCCTCCCTAACATTGCCGCCACCTACCTACAATTAACCCCTTATCTGCCGCCCCCAACGTCACTGCTACTATAATAAAGTTATTTACCCCTAAACCTAAGTCTAACCTTAACCCTAACAACCCCCTAACTTAAATATAATTAATATATCATTTTAATTAATAATAATTTAAATTAAACTAACTAAATTTACTGTCATTAAAAAATTATTCCTATTTAAAACTAAATACTTACCTATAAAATAAACCCTAATATAGCTACAATATAACTAATATTTACATTGTAGCTATTTTAGGATTTATATTTATTTTACAGGCAACTTTGTATTTATTTTAACTAGGTACAATAGCTATTAAATAGTTAATAACTATTTAATAGCTACCTAGTTAAAATAATTACAAAATTACCTGTAAAATAAATCCTAACCTAAGTTACAAATACACCTAACACTACACTATCAATAAATTAATTAAATACATTACCTACAATTCAGCTCTTTTACCAGCCCTTAAAAGGGCTTTTTGCGGGGCATTGCCCCAAAGTATTCAGCTCTTTTACCTGTAAAAAAAAATACAATACCCCCCAACATTACAACCCACCCCCCACATACCCCTACTCTAAAACCCACCTGATCCCCCCTTAAAAAACCTAACACTACCCCCCCTGAAGATCACCCTACCTGGAGCCGTGTTCACCCAGCCGGGCACCGATGGGCCAGAAGTGGACATCCGGAGCGGCAGAAGTCTTCATCCGATCGGGGCAGAAGAGGTCCTCCAAGCGGCAGATGTCTTCATCCAAGCAGCATCTTCAATCAACCGGAGCGGAGCAGAGCCACAACACTAGTTGATTTGTGTGAGATTCTGCAGAACGTAAAGACTGAGCTAGTACCAAGATATTGTCCAAATAAGGAAACACTGCAATACCCTGTTCACTGATTACAGAGAGTAGGGCACCCAGAACCTTTGAAAAGATTCTTGGAGCTGTTGCTAGGCCAAATGGAAGAGCAACAAATTGGTAATGCTTGTCTAGAAAAGAGAATCTCAGGAACTGATAATGTTCTGGATGAATCGGAATATGAAGGTTAGCATCCTGCAAGTATATTGTAGACATATAATGTCCTTACTGAACAAAAGGCAGAATAGTCCTTATAGTCACCATCTTGAAAGTTGGTACTCTTACATAACGATTAAAATTTTTTAGATCCAGAACTGGTCATTTACTGGGATGCGTGAGAGAAAAAATCTTCTCACAGGAGGTCTTACTCTGAATCCTATTCGGTACCCCTGAGAGATAATGCTCTGAATCCATTGATTTTGGACATAATTTGCCCAAACATCCTTGAAAAACCTTAATATGCCCCCTACCAGCTAAGCTGGAATGAGGGCCGCACCTTCATGCAGACTTAGGGGCTGACTTTGGATTTTTAAAAGGCTTGGATTTATTCCAACCTGAGGAAAGCTTCCAATTGGAAACAGTTTCCTTGGGGGAAGGATTAGGTTTTTTGTTCCTTATTTTGACGAAAGGAACGAAAACGATTAGAAGCCTTAGATTTACCCTTAGGTTTTTTATCCTGAGGCAAAAAACTCCCTTCCCCCAGTAACAGTTGAAATAATAGAATCCAACTGAGAACCAAATAAATTATTACCTTGGAAAGAAAGAGACAGTAATCTAGACTTAGATGTCATATCAGCATTCCAAGATTTAAGCCACAAAGCTCTTCTAGCTAAAATAGCTAAAGACATGGATCTAACATCAATTTTGATAATATCAAAAATTAAATCACAAATAAAATGATTAGCATGTTGTAGTAAAGCATGTTGTAGTAAACAAACAATACTGTATAAGTCAGAATCCAATTCTTGTTGCGCTAAATTCTCCAACCAAAAAGTTGAAGCAGCTGCAACATCAGCCAAAGAAATTGCAGGCCTAAGAAGATGACCTGAATATAAATAGGCTTTCCTTAGATTAGATTCAAGCTTCCTATCTAAAGGATCTTTAAAGGAAGTACTATCTTCCATAAGAATAGTGGTTTGTTTAGCAAGAGTAGAAATAGCCATTTTTGGGGATCTTTTCCCAAAACTCTATTGAAAATGCTGGTAAAGGATATAATTTTTTAAACCTTGCAGAAGGATTAAAAGGAATACCTGGCTTATTCCATTCCTTAGAAATCATATTAGAAATAGCACCAGGAATAGGAAAAACCTCTGAAGTAACCACAGGAGGTTTAAAAACAGAATTTAAACGTTTACTGGTTTTTATATCAAGAGGACTAGCTTCCTCAATATCCAAAGTAATTAACACTTCTTTTAACAAAGAACGTATATATTCCATTTTAAATAAATAAGTAGATTTGTCAGTATCAATATCTGAGGAAGGATCTTCTGAATCAGATAAATCCTCATCAGAGGTGGATAATTCATTATGTTGTGGTCATTTGAAATTTCATCAACTTTATGAGAAGTTTTAAAAGACCTATTACGCTTATTAGAAGGCGGAAATGCAGACAAAGCCTTCTGAATAGAATCAGTAACAAATTCTTTAAAATTCATAGGTATATCATATACATTAGAAGATGAAGGAACTGCAACCGACAATGTACTTTTACTGATGAACACACTATCTGCATATAAAAGTTTATCATGGAAACTAATACAAATGACATTAGGAGATATAATCTCCACAATTTTACAACAAATGCCCTTAGATTTGGTAGAACCGATGTCAGGCAGCAAAGTTCCAACAGATACTTTTGAGGCAGGATCAGATTCAGACATCTTGCAGAATGTAAAAGAAAAAAACAACATATAAAGCAAAATTATCAATTTCCTTATATGACAGTTTCAGGAATGGGAAAAAATGCAAATAGCATAGCCCTCTGACATAGAAAAAGACAAGAGGCAAACAGCAATGGGGCAAATAAATAATGAAAAAGATTTGGCAGCAAGTATGACGCACAACGTAACTTAAATTTTTTTTGGCACCAACCATGTACGGAAATGACACACTCGCGTCACTAACGACGCAACCCTGTGTGAACCTCTGCATCAATTACAACGCCGGAAATGACGAACTTGCATCAACGGACGTACCTTTCGCGGCAAAAAATTCTCGCGCCAAGAATGACGCAATAAAGTGTAGCATTTGGCGTACCTGCAAGCCTGTCAGCCCGCAATTTGAAACAAAGCAGTCAATTGAAAAAAAGACTAAACCCCAGGTAAGAAAAAAATATTTCTTAATATTAACTTTCCCCAAATATGAAACTGACAGTCTGCAAAAGGAAATACATGAACCTGACTCATGGCAAATATAAGTACAATACATATATTTAGAACTTTATATAAATGCATAAAGTGCCAAACCATAGCTGAGGTGTCTTAAGTAATAAAAACATACTTACCCAAAGACACCCATCCACATATAGCAGATAGCCAAACCAGTACTGAAACAGTTATCAGTAGAGGTAATGGTATATGAGAGTATATTGTCGATCTGAAAAGGGAGGTAGGAGATGAATCTCTATGACCGATAACAGAGAGCCTATGAAAAAGACCCCCGTTAGGAAAATCATTGCATTCAATAGGTGATACTCTCTGAGAGGAATCGGTCTTTAAAATGCTGAGAAGCACATGTCCATGTAGAAATCTTAGCACAAACTTACTTCACCACCTTCATAGGAGGCAAAGTTTGTAAAACTGAATTGTGAGTGTGGTGAGGGGTGTATTTATAGGCATTTTGAGGTTTGGGAAACTTTGCCCCTCCTGGTAGTATTGTATATCCCATACGTCACTAGCTCATGGACTCTTGACAATTACATGAAAGAAATGTGGTTTTCATGTACCTTTAAATCACTGTGCTCTTAAGGATCACTTTACCTTTTCCAAGGTAACAATAGTATTGTATATAACATCTACATTTCCCCTAACTTGGTATGTAAAATGATCAAAAATAAAATTAAAAACAGGTATGAATAAGAGTTTGGGAGAAATTATCCAGAAAATAAATATCCCAGATAAGTATTCCATCAACTTCCAAGATCAAATAAAGGGAGAAGTTAACTATTGTTTTGATGAAGGATCACTACCATTAGCAAATACAGTAAAACAAAATCATAAAATGACGTTTAGTGAATACTACTGTATGGATTACCTATAAAAAGAGAAGGCAAAGAGTAACACTGTCAAATCCAGTAAGTTTACAGAAACTTAATACATTTACAGCCAAAAGGAAAATAGAAAAATAAATAAATGCATGTTATATTTTAACTATAATGTAATATTATCACTATAATGTTTCAGGAACATTTTACTAACGTGTAGATAAATATAAAAATACAAATGTAATTACAAATTCCTTTCGAGATGGTATCTCACACCTAGAAGGCTACAACACATATACAAAACGACAAATGGGAAGTTCTGGAGAGGTCGTGGAGGGGAGGGCACACCGGCACACATTTGGTGGGACTGCCCTAGACTGGACACCTACTGGGTGGAAATACTAACGCACACCTCTAGAGCAGTAGGGAAGACAATCCCAAACGACCCCAAAACACTCCTTTATCTCTCACTTCCCAGAATTGAGAACAAGTCCCTAAAAGCCTTGCTGATGGTCATGCTCAATAGTGCAAAACTACTAATACCTCAGAAATGGAAGACAAGGGATGCCCGAACGTAACAGAGTGGAAAAAACAAGTAGATACCCTGATACAGCTGAAAAGGTACCACCACATGCAGAGGGGGACCATAGACACTCATGAACTCATGTTACAGGAGTGGGCACAGTGTAGGGCTAGAATCAGATAACACAGGAACCATACCGAGACGAGAAAACGTCTGCCCAAACATACCATCACGTTAGCTTTTATTACATCATTACATAACCACAGTTTCAAGAGACACAAGTAATCGCCCCTGGTATATACACAAGCCGTCTTTGTTGGTACTGATGTATGTCAAATGATCAGGATTATTATGACATTTGCACTTACTTTCAATGATGTTGATTAATGTTTAAGACACAAGTTAATTCTTTATTTACAAATACTCTGTTAACATTATCATTGTATCTCAGGTTTGTTTTAAAGTTACATAGGAATATAGTGAGAAACAGAGGACTGAACTCAAAATTTCAGCTACAATACAAGGAATCACTGTAACATTTATGTTCTGCAAAGCTCTGTAATGTATATTTATTATTATGTCCTCAATAAAAATATTTAAAAATATATATTTATATATATATATATAAATGTAATGATCTATATATCGTTTACAATACATCTGAGACACCATTTCTTTTTCTGTGATTATTATACAATTCAGTATGGGGCATTTCTTTAGAGCTTGATAAAACAGACATTATATTCTTTCAGAAGTTTCCATAACATATTAATTAACAGCTTTTAAATTGATGGCGATAATTGCTTAAGTCTTTTAGCAGATTTTTTAAAGTAGTTTTGTTAGCATTTGCTTAAACATCTTCAGAATTAAAAATAAAAATAAAAAAATAAAATAGAGCCTTAGTTATTAATTACACTAACATCATTTGCAGTGGAAATATACTTGGCAAATTTATTTAAATATACACTCTATATTTATTTATGTACCTGTATTTTTAGTACAAGCTGCATTTCCTTCATAAACATATGTTTCAAAGTCACAATTAAATATATATTTTAGAAGTTGACCCTAATACAAGTGATATGTAAATTTATGCATAACAAATTTGTAGGGCTTCTTTATTCCAACCCATTTGAAACAGTATTGCTTGAATTACATATATCATACAATAAGAAAAACTATAAGAAAATGGTATTCGAGGACTTTTCAATGGATTTTCCACATAGATTTTTTTTCAAAGACCTCCAAAGATGTAAATGGTATATATATATATATATATATATATATATATATATATATATATATATATATATATATATATATATATATATATATATATATAGAGGAAGAAAGGGGGGTCACCAGCGCTAAAACTATACAATAGGAGTGTTAACTTGTATGTTATAGATTGTATATAGAAAATGTGTCAAAGGTTGAAGATGTGATGGTTTATTTATCTAAAATGTCTGTACTCACTTGGTTGGTAGGGAGTGCAACAAATCTTATATATATAAATAAAATAAAAGAACTGAGCGTGCGGCCTACAATGTGAGTCAGTGTACCCGTGTCACTGAATTAAATGTAAGTCGAAAGAGAAATTTCTCAATAGTGAATAGGCGCACTGCTATACAATTATGAATATTATAATAATAATATGCTGTATGGTGTATACATAAAAACAAAGTTCAAAACCAATGCGGTGGTACAGGTTAGTTCTTTCCCAGCAAAATTCTGGTATAGGGTAAGTGATAGCGCTTACCAGAGCCAACCTCAATCCTATGAGGTAAGTGATCAGCAATGGGGTATAGATGGTCCCTTGGAAACTGTATGCTCCCTTGACAATCTCTTGGTATCTGTTTATCCTTAAAAATGGAGATCCTGGACTCTCTTATGAAGGCAGGAATGATCCTTTGGTTCTCTCTATGGTATTTGTTGAAGTACTGCAGTTTTTGGAGGAACTTGTTGGTGAAATGGTAATCTTGGACTCTATAGATTTCTTCTTCTTTCAGAAGTTTGGATGTCCAATATTCTCATAGATGTATAGAAATAAAGAGAGAAAACAAAAACATAGAGTAGTACTGCAAAGTGATATAAGCAAAGACTGAATGTTTATCCTGGTATAAAGTAAGTATATTGTGCTTACCAGAGCAAACCTCAATCCTATGAGGTAAGTGATCAGCAAGGGGTTAAAGATGGTTTTTTTGGATGTTGAGAGTAATACCTAGTCTTTTTTCGTTCAGTGGGAATGGCAATCCTGGACTCTCTTACTCCAGCAGGGATGGTCCTTAGGCCCCCTCTTTGTTGGTATCTTCAAGAGTGTCTTGGGTGACCTTTATAACAATGAAATCCTGGGCTCTCTGAGTATTTGTTCTCTCTTTTGATAGTGGGATGTCACGTGTCCTCACAAAAGATTAGTGATAAAATACAAGAAACAGGGACAAAGACATAGTGTGATACCGTAAAAATGAAGAGCTATTTATTACAGACAGATAATAAAAAATGTGCTTACATTAAAAACCTTCAAAATTGTATGAGGTTAAAATGGCATAGAAATACCCTGAAAATCACTTTATGTTCAGGGATGTGCTGAAATTGAATAAGTTTAGAAGTGCAGAATCTGGTTACTGAGCTGCAATAACATGGTGTTATTAAAGTGGCACTGGAGTTCGCAGCACTACTATGGTCTGTAAATTCCCAAAAAAGAGGCAACCGGCAATGTTATTTTGTTTATGCCGTGGTGAGCATTAATGTGTAATCCACAATAGTAAAGTGCAGGGATACAATGCTATTTTCAATACAGTACCGGTAGTAGGCAGGAGGAATGTAGAAAGAATGAATGTAGATGCCCATTCTAGCAGGACCTGTCAGCCCACTTAGTAGTGAAAACCTTACGCGTTTCGAAGTAATAACGATACTTCTTCTTCAGAGGTAAAAAAGTGTATATATATAAAGGGAAGTAAAACAAGATGGTTAATTAACTCAGTAATGATAATTAATGTTTAGTGTTTTGTTTTTTTTCACTTGACCAGTTATTTTATTTCATGACATATGCAATTAACAATTAAAAGGCTGATGACTGTGTTAAAGTTGTTTACAAGTTTTATAGTTCGTAATTTAAAAAGTGTGACTTGGTCATCCTTTTTAACATGTGATCTGAGCATGCAAAATAACTTAAAGGGACAGTCTATTCAAAATTAAACTTTCATAATTCAGATAGGGCATGCAATTTTAAACAACTTTCCAATTTACTTTTATTATTCATTTTGCTTTGTTCCCTTTGTATTCTATGTTGAAAGCAAAACCTAGGTAGGCTCATATGCTCATTTCTAGGCCCTTGAAGGCCACCTCTTATATCAGTGCATTTTCATAGTTTTTCACATCTAGACAGTGCTAGCTCATGTGTGACAGCTATCTCATTGTGCCCACTCCCGTGGAGTTATTTATGAGTCAGCACAGATTGGCCAAAATGCAGGTCTGTCAAAAGAGGCTTAGGTACAAGGTACTCACAGACAGCTAGATTATGAGTTTTTAGCGCTATAGGGAAATTAACTACTGCCACAAAAGCAGCGGTATTTCACCTCCCTATAGCGCTGTTATTACAGGTTTTGAACAACCCGGGTTGTGCGGTCCATATGGTGGCGTTGAGCTCCATACCGCACCCAAATACAAGCAGTGTTTTGACGTGCACAATTTCCTCATAGACATCAATGGGGAGAGTTGCCTAAAAAAATACCTAACACCTGCGATCCCGGAAACAAAAGCTCTGTAACGCAGCCCCGTTGATGTCTATGGGGAAAGAAAAAGTTATGTTTAAACCTAACTCTCTAACATAAAAACCACGTCAAAACACCCCTAATCTGCCGCCCCCAACATCGCTGCAACCTACATAATGTTATTAACCCTTAATCTGCTGCCCCTAACATCGCAGCCACCTAAATACACTTATAAATCCCTAATCTGCCGCCCTTAACATCGCCGCCACCTACATTACAGTTAATAACCCCTCATCTGCTGCCCCTAATATCACCGCCACCTAAATACACTTATTAACCCCTAATCTGCCGCCTTTAACATTGCTGCCTACATTACAGTCATTAACCCCTAATCTGCTGGAACGAACATCGCCACCACCTACCTACACTTATTAGCCCCTAATCTGCCGCCCCCAATGTCGACGCCACTATACTAAAGTTATTATCCCCTAAACCTCTCGCCTACCACATTACTAACGCTACATAAATATATTAACCCCTAAGCCTAACCCTAACGTAACCCTAAGCATAAGTCTAACCCTAACGTAACCCTGAACCTAACCCTAACACCCCCTAACTTAAATATAATTAAAATAAATGTAAATAAAACTTACAATTATTACCTAAATAACCTATTTAAAACTAATTACATACTTACCTGTAAAATAAAACCTAAGATAGCTACAAAATAACTAATGGTACATTGTAGCTAGCTTAGGTTTTATTATTATTTCACAGGTAGGTTTGTATTTATTTTAACTAGGTAGACTAGTTAGTAAATAGTTATTAACTATTTACTAACTACCTAGTTAAAATAAATACAAAGTTACCTGTAAAATAAAACCTGTAAAAATAAAACCTAACCTGCCTTATACTAAAAACTAACATTACAATAAAATAAAAAAATTAAATTAATCAAATACAATTATCTAAATTACAAAAAAATAAACACTAAATTACACAAAATAAAAAACAAAATTATCAAAAATAAAAATGAATTACTCCTAATTCAATAGCCCTATCAAAATAAAGAAGCCCCCCAAAATGAAAAAAAAAAACACTACACTAAACTGCCAATAGCCTTTAAAAGGGCCTTTTGTGGGGCATTTCCCCAAAGAAATCAGCTCTTTTACCTTTTTTTACAAACACCCCCAATAGTATAACCCCCCACCCACACAACCCCCCAAATAAAAAACAGTCTTTGCTGGATTTAAACATTGTTTTTTAACTCCTGGTATGTCCCTTTAAAACCCTGTGTCTTTGCTGGATTTAAACACTGTTTTTTTTAACTCCTGGTATGTCCTTTTAAAACCCTTTTAAAACCCTGTATCTTTGCTGAATTTAAACACTGTTTCTTAACTCCTGAACCAACTGTCTACTCCATTAATCTGTTCTTTCCTGTCCCCAGCATGTGCATATACTTATCAAACTTTGCTTAATTAATTAATTAATCCCCACCCAATTTTCTTTCTTGAATCTACTCCTCTGATCTTGTAGCAATTCTTAGTCTTCTCACCTGGGTGTAACTTATCTCCCTGTCTCTAATCAATTAAACTCAGCTGTCTGCTGTAGGCTTATAAATTTAGGACCAGTTAGGGGAGAGCGTTAGCTGGGGTCTAAGCGTTTGCAGATTATTCCATCTCTCTAAGCTCCCATCTGTCTAAGTGACCATCTTTAAGTGACAGCACTGAGAATTAGACAAGATTTGAAGAAGATTTGAGGCAAGCAAAATATTTTATTTAAAAAAACCTTTGCTCTTAACATTCTGCTATGTTTTCAGAAATGCTTTTTCTTTTAACAGTCTCTTGTCTATTCCACAAGCAGGCTCAAATGCTCATACCTTACCCTTCTCCACATGCAGTTTATATAGGCCCCTCTCTCCTTTCCTCTCCATACATTAGCTCTCACGAACTACTTTCTATTTTAAAATCTATGTCACTAAACTGCACCACCTCACAGAAATGCCCCCACTGCTATAAATCTCACCTACTCTTACTTTATTAGCATCAGGTGACATCTCTCCAAATCCTGGGCCCACCCTCATTCCCACCATTACCCAATCTCGCACTCCATATAGTAACTTTAATAAAAGCAACACACATAACCTCATTTCCATCCAATTCATCCCACACGCATACACTCCTTTCACTTGCGCACTATGGAACTCTCGCTCTGTCTGCAACAAATTTACAGCAATTCATGACCTGTTTATATCAAATGCTTTCACCATTTTAGCAATTACAGAAACCTGGCTATCTCCTTCTGACACTGTTTCCATTGCTGCTCTCACACACGGTGGTCTTCACTTTAGCCATACCCCTAGGCAAGGTGAGAAACATGGTGGTGGTGTTGGCATCCTGCTCTCCCCCTCCTGCACTTATCAATACCTACCTCCAATCCCATCTCTTTCCTCTCCTCCTTTGAAATCCACTGTATTTGTCTGTTCTCCCCCCTATCCCTAAAAGTGGCAGTCATCTATCGCCCTCCTGGACCAACCTCCCAATTCTTTGACAACTTCCCTGCCTGGCTTCCTCACTTTCTCTCTTCAAATATACCAACCCTAATTCTTGGGGACTTCAACATTCCGATTGACAACCCATCTGCCCCTGCTGCCTCTTAACTTCTTTCACTCACATCCTCCTTCGGTCTCTCACAATCCACCCCATTCCCGACTCACCGTGATGGACACTCCATCGACCTGGTATTTTCCTACCTCAGCTCTATATCTGACACCACCTGTCACCCTTTTCCCATTTCAGACCATCACCTGGTCACCTATAATATTAATGCAACAGCTAAACCCACTTCTCCATCCCGCCCCCGCACCTGTAGAAATACACATGCTGTGGATCCGCTCCAATTTTCAAAAATCATTCAAAATCTCCTCCCTCACACCTCCACTATAACCTGCCCTGATCTTGCTACAGCCCACTATAATAAAATTCTCTCCTCTGCATTAGACACACTTGCCCCTCCCCAGCTGCGCAAAACACCACGCCGTCAGTTACAGCCCTGGCATGCTCAGCAAACACGCTATTTGCAAAAATGCTCCCGTACTGCTGAGCGTGTCTGGAGGAAAACTCACTCTGAACCCGATTTCATACACTATAAGTTTATTCTTCGTTCATACACTTCCGCCCTTCACTTAGCCAAACAAACTTACTTCTCTTCTCTCATATCTACTCTTTCCTCAAACCCTAAACGACTCTTCTCCACCTTTAAATCTCTCCTCTACCCACCTGCTCCACCACCCCCGCCTGTCTTTAGTGCTCAAGACCTGGCAAACTACTTTTTAAACAAAACACATACTATCCGAAGCAACATCCCAACACCAACCTGCAATACTCCAACAAAAGGCCCAATTACTCCCTCTGCCACCCTCTGTAACTTCCATCCAACCACTGAGAATGAAGTTTCTTCCTTACTATCTTCCTCACACCTCACTACCTGCCCACTCGACCCTATCCCTTCCCATCTAATTCCCTCCCTATCTTGTACCCTCACTCCTGCTCTTACCCACATCTTCAACCTATCTTTTTCTACCGGCTCATTCCCATCTTCTTTCAAACACGCAAAAGTCACTCCCATACTCAAAAAACCCTCCCTCAGCCCTAATTCTCCTGAAAGCTACCGCCCCATATCACTGCTTCCACTAACATCAAAACTTCTTGAAAAATTAGTTTACAATCGCCTAACCCACTTCCTGTCCGCCAACTCCTTGCTTGACCCACTGCAATCCAGATTCTGCCCAAAACACTCAACTGAGACTGCCCTTACCAAGGTCACAAACGATCTTCTCTCTGCTAAAAATATTGGCCACTACTCTGTACTCATCTTACTTGACCTATCCGCTGCCTTCGACACAGTTGACCACCCCCTCCTCCTACAGACCCTTAGCTCTTTTGGCCTCTGTGACACTGCTCATTACTGGATTCACTCCTATCTTTCTCACAGGTCTTTTTCTGTGTCATTTGCCGGCGACCCCTCCTCTCCTATGCCTCTGTCTGTTGGAGTTCCTCAAGGATCTGTTCTGGGTCCTCTACTCTTCTCCATCTATACTTCTTCGCTAGGTAAACTTATCAACAGTTATGGTTTCAAATATCACCTCTATGCTGATGACACCCAGATCTACCTTTCCACCCCTGCTCTCTCTCCCTCTGTCCTCTCTCATGTCAGCAACTGCTTATCTGGTATTTCTTCCTGGATTGCCTCTCACCACCTAAAGATTAACATGTCCAAGACTGAGCTCCTTCTTATCCCCCCCTCAAGCTCTACGCCGACTTCTGACTTCTCTATCCCTGTTGACGGCATCACCATTTCCCCATCGCCCCAAGTCCGCTGCCTCGGAGTCACACTTGACTCAAACTTATCCTTCATCCCCCATATCCAATTGCTTTCTATATCCTACCGCAATCATCTACGCAATATTTCTAAAATTCGCCCTTTTCTGAGCGCTGACATCACAAAGCAAATAATCCACTCCCTTGTTATCTCCCGACTTGACTACTGCAACAACCTACTCGCTGGCCTTCCTCTTTCCCGCCTCTCCCCCTTCAATCCATCCTAAATGCCTCTGCCAGGCTGATCCACCTTTCCTGTCGATCTGTATCTGCTGTACCTCTCTGTGAGTCCCTTCATTGGCTCCCCATTCACAGCAGAATTAAATTCAAAATTCTCACCCTTACATACAAAACTCTCACCAACGCCACTCCCCTCTACCTATCCTCTCTAATACACAAGTATACTCCAGCCCGCCCACTAAGATCCAACAATGCATCCGCAACTATCACCTCCTCTCATGCTAGACTGCAGGACTTCTGTCGTGCAGCACCTACCCTCTGGAACACTCTCCCTCATGCTGTCAGGCTTTGCCCTAATCTTTCTTCCTTTAAATGCTCCCTGTAGACTTTTCTGTTCAGGGAAGCCTATCACCCAACTCAATACTAAATTAATTTCACTTACCTAATATTTCCCTCATCTAACTCTGTATTAACATCCTTCTCAATCTTGCAGTCCTCACCTCCTGTTTCCCAACCTCCTACCCTTCTAGATTGTAAGTTCCCACGGGAATAGGGCCCTCAATCCCTCCTGTATGTGTTTGTAAATTTTGTCCTGTATCTTACAAGTCTTGTATTGTTTTATTTAAATGAATTGTATCCATAGACAGCGCTGCGGAATATGTTGGTGCTTAATAAATAAAGTATAATAATAATAAATAAACCTAAGCTAACTATTGCACTCCTGAAAAGGGCATTTGAGGTTAGGGTTACGTTAGGATTAGAGTTAGGCTTAAGGTTACTTTAGGGTTAGGTTTAGGGGTTAATATATTTATGTAGTGATGCGGGAGGGCGGCAGTTTAGGGGTTAATAGGTTTATTATAGGGACGGTGTGGGCGGATGGCAGATTAGGGGTTAATAATATTTAAATAGTGTTTGCAATGCGGGAGGGTGGCAGTTTAGGGGTTAATAGGTTTATTATAGTGGCGACGATGTCGGGGAGCGGTGGAATAGGGGTTAATACATTTTTTAAGTGGTTTTATGCTACTGCTTTGTAATGTAAAACTCATAACTATTGACTTTAGATGGCTGTACGGATCTTGTCGGTATAGTGTGTACCGCTCACTTTTTGGCCTCCCAGGCAAACTTGTAATACCAGCGCTATGGAAGTCCCATTAAAAAAGGACTTTTTAAAAATGCGGTACTGATGTTGCATGACGGCCAAAAAGGTGTGCGGTACACCTATACCGACAAGACTTGTAATAGCGGTGTTAGGGAAAAAGCAGCGTTATGAAACATAATAATACTTTTTCACTCATAACGCCAAACTCGTAATCTAGCTGAGAGGTAATTAATATATTAATTTAACTGTATTGGTTATACAAAACTGGGGAATGGGTAATAAAGGGATTATCTATTTTTTTTAAACAATACAAATTCTGGAGTACACTTTCCCTTTAAAGATAAGAAAATTTCATAAGCAAAGGAAAATAAATGCAGAAAAATGGTTGAAGCTTTTGAATTAGAAATGTCAATAAAAAAGCTTATCTGTGAATATCGTGAAGTCTGCTTGTTAAGCAATTTTTTATAGACTGGAATATCACTGTCAACATATCACAAACTATTAAATCTGACCAGTCTGTTAGAATGTAAAGAAATATGATTAATAAGCTACTCATATTCACTCTTACAGAACAGGATTCTTCATTTTAAAGCATCAAAAAAGATCTATTATACCATACTGGGATTGTCATAGACTACCTATTTATAGAGATGTTTAGGTAGCAAAGCATAAATACACCTTATTGCTTAAAGGGACAGTAAAGTTAATAATAAACTTTCATGATTCAAATAGGGTATGCGATTTTAAGGTAAAAAAAAATAATACAACAAAATACTTTATAAAATTTCACTGCAAAAAGATTTAATACATTTTACATTACCTTTTACATATGTTTTCGTTATGATGCCATATGATTGTAAATATATCGTGTTTCCATAATAGTCTCACAATTTTCATAGCTTTGACTCAGCTCTAAGGGATCATTAGCCAACCTGGAGCCAAGATAGCTTCACTGCTTTTCATTCTGAATTAATGATGCCAGAAGTGAAGTGATGATGATTTCACCAGAATCAATATTTGATTATTATATATTTATTTATTAGTTCTTTTTTTTAAGTGCTTATTTATTACTGTAATTCTGACCTCATTATTATTGAGTTCACATCTCCTTCAGACAAAAAAAAAACAAGAATGAGGTTTTTCTTTACTACTAGATTGATTGTGTATATTATAAAATATGTACAAATGGATTAGCTATCTACAAACTGAATACCATACAAGGAGATTGGATATCCTCTTTTTAACATATATTTGTGTCTATCACTTTTGCTGTTTCAGAACAGGCTTTAAAAAGACAGTAAATATCTTCTAATTACATAACATTGCTGTTGTCTTGTTACAGAATTAAATATCAACTAAGTATAGACATTTTTTAAACAAATTAACATTGTCTTTGCTGTAATTGTTTTTCAAAAACCAAACTCCACCAACCGCTCTCCTTGTTTTGAGGAGTCCATTGATAACAAAGCTAGTCCCAGGCATGTTATTCATATAAAGTGCATTGCTTATTGAAGTCCAACAGTACTCATTCTTTAATATTTGGATTGTTTTTACACATAAACTTTGTGAAGAACTCTTCTATTCTGGATATTGATTGATTGATGGGACTTTTATTTTACATTTGGACTTTTTTTTATATTTGATATGGTTGCATGTGGAAGTGTGGAATTTGCTCTTATGTGGAAGTGGGATTGCACACATGTGTTTGAGATTACATTTAATACTCTATTCCTTTCATAAAAATCAAACTTTATACTTTGGAATCTTTGACTAGTTGGAGCCTTTCTCTCACAATTAGTTGTCACCAGTGCAAGACTGGTTTGGAGAACAAACCCATTATCACCAGGATGTTCTGACAGAGAAGACATTCCATTATACAGAAGGGATTAAATCCCCTCCTGTGAAAGCTGATTATACCAATAACATTGAGGTTGTCACACGTGAGTTACCACTTTCTCAGTTGTTCTTTGTTGTAAGCAATGAACACTACATTATATTGGCTTCCTCTCTGCTCTGCGTGATCCCTCCTCTTCTTCTTCCATTTCGGAATTACCAGTACTGTTTCAGAAAATGTGGGCCTAACATTAAAAGGAGCACCAGGAAATCTGTCAACACAATACAAACTTTGTAAATCCACATAGGCCCTGTTAATTAAGGTATTATTATTTTAATGTGTAATATGTCTTATTGTAAAGATATGTTTTTTAAATGCATTTTTTGTATTACCTGTAACAGCCTGGTCCTGCTTGTAATAGGCTGAATACCAGTTGCAGAACAAGAGGACAAGGCTAATGTTTAGACTTCATTATATACCAGCCCAAGATCAAAGACAGAGAACTGGAAAACGGTATCTTCACAGAAGTGGAAGCCTTGAACAGGAAGGGAGAGTGAACAGCATGGCCATTAAATCTAAAAAGCTCTCTTGTTATTAGCTATATTCTGGTAGGCTTTTCAGGCTTTCTGGTATGCTGTTAAGATGCCTTAGGTCAACCATTACACTCATCAAGCTCAAAAGCTTTCCATATCCTGCTCTGTGCCATCTACAAAGTTTTCTATAGTAATAGCTAAAACATAACAGTGATAGTATCCTGTCTTTATTATGTGCAGAAATCCACAAAATTTATGCCAACAAATTGTATATAGACAAAACTTAATAGGGATCACAACCCTGTCCCCTTTTCTATAGCTCCATACCCAAAAGAACCCCCGATTTAACATCCACCACAAACAACCCTAATGATTCCTTCCTGCAAACAAACACCACCACAATGACCCAACTGCTCACTGATAAATGTTTTTGACCCTTTATACTTTATTTAGGGAATCTTATATAAATAAGTCTAAACAATCCTAGGTGTTTAACAAGAGTGTATGACTCAGGTTAAAAAGCATGAATCACTTCTAGGTAAGTTGCCCTTCAGCGTTGCGGTTTATAAACTGTATACAAGGTCTTAACCACACTAGATGGTCTTATCCTCTGAGGGTATATAGAGCATTTAAAAGAATAGTTTTTGTTTATTGAGCACGTAATTCTGTAGTCTTTAAAAGTTTCATGTGCAAAGCATTGCATTATGCTTTTTATCTTTAGTACCTCTCAATGTTGGTGGCAGTGAAAAAAAAAATCTGTAGAACACAGAAACAAAAACACAGTACTTTGAGAGATGTTCTTGTGTAAAGTTTGGAAAATCTGAAAAACCTTTGCGGCTCAGCTTTATTGCTTATACTTTTAACAGATTTAGTGCAGATATTTCTCCTCTTTTTTATTAAGTTGTACCTAGGCTGATAGATTATGTGTTCAATTAAAACTATCATCAAATGAGACTAAATACTGTTATATTCAGTATGCAATCCCTGCTTATTTTTTTTTAAAATTATTAATAAAATATTTTTTACCAATAATACTAAGTAAAAAGTATTCTGGCTAAGCTAGTAATAAAGCAATATTTATACCTAAAACATATTTTTATAAACTAGCTTTAAGAAGGATTACATGACATTTGAATATTTTAGGTTAATAGAAAATATAATCTAATAATATAAAAATCTAAGTAGATTTCTGTAACAAAATTGAGAAAAGGAAATATGTTAGTTACAGTTTATGCCTTCCTAAGCATTCAAATATCACTTAATAGAACATCTTGTCTCTTTTCATCTAAATATTACAATAAGAGCTGGTTGGTCCATCATATAAGAGAGATAAACACAATGAAATTCAATGTGTCCCAGTAATAGCACAAGTATTAGAAAAGATTAAAAATGTTGCATGCAAATGGAATTTTTTTTGTATTGTATTGCTGTAAATGTAACTGTTTTTAATTTGATTCTACATATGCTTTAGTGGGGATGTAATTTGAAATCACATTATTGATATGAATAATGTTCAAATTGTATTAACATTTTAAAATTTAAAGGGTCCCACTGTAAGCTTTCTATGTTATTTTAACTCTTTAAAGGCATGGATGAGTGAAATAGTTTAAAAAACTCTGAACTCAAAACAATTCTTTCATCCTTTTAAAAATGTAGAATCTAAACGTTGATTTTTTTCCCTTTGAAAAATTATGTATTACATTTAAATAAATATGTATTTCATACGTATGAAATCTATATTGAAACTATTACCACGTTATCAGTTGTGCACTACCTACTAATAATCATTATACTATAGTGACTGCCTACTAATGATATTGGCTGATCTGTCTTTCCTGTTAATGCTCATTGGTTGCAGTCCTTGGTGATGCTGATTAATATAAGATATTAAGCAGTAACAGGAATTGCACAACTGCTACTGTTATGTTTTTATTTAATTTAAACAGTGTTTACTTCAGTTTATTTTTGTTCATGGCAAAAATCTAAATGTTTTGATGCTGCTTTTTTAAATGGATGACAGAAAAAAAAATGAGTACATAAATTGTCTCCTTAAGCTCCCCAAATTGCTTATGCAATATATCAATCAATGCACACAAAAAAAAACCCAGAAACATTGTTCTTCTGACTTCTCATAGGGTTTTTTCCCCCTATAAAACATAGAAACCAACATGAAAGAAAAGCATGATGGCTTGACAGTTGAATAAATATCTAATGTGTTTCAAGGCAGGTTTTTCACTTATCTATATGTTATTTGTCATTTACAGTTTCTTAAATAAGTATTTTAATTATTCAAACACTTCCTAAACAGTTAAATGATTGGTATTTGTGCATGGGTTTCAATGTTTAAAATGTGTGATTTGAACGGTATTTTTTATTAAACGAGGAAACTATCAGTTAAATAAACTCTGTATGCACAATAATGTAAAGATTGAAGTAAAGAAAACGTGCAAAACCCTAAAAGCCAAGGTATGTAATAGGAAACAAAGCCAAAGTGGGTTTTTAATTGGCCAAGGCTAATGAAATTATCAAATCATGTAAAAATACAAGTTTTCTTTATCTGATAAACTGGAAAATGTCTGGTGGGGAGTTGCATTGCACTGTAAAGTATAAGACCGTACTGAAAACCTTATCTTGCATTTATCATTCTGTGAGCACACAAGGGAACCTGTCGGAGTGTCTGTCCATGCTTGCAACCAACAAAGCAGCATCCATTTTATTTCTGTGCTCAAATATTTTTAGTGCCTTGTAATTTTGTGAGTAATATTCATTGTGCTAGAGCAAACAAAATACTTTTGTAGTAGCATAACCCTGGTAAAGGCACAAAATAATAATAAAAAAATATTATTTCCCTATTGACCCATCACACCATTAACCCCTAAACTGCCCGATCACATCACATTTTATTTCTAAACTATCCCAACCCAATACTACTAAACTACCCTCTAATATAAATGCCTAAACCACCACAACCCCAATGCAAATAAAATCAATCCAGTATTATTCCCTAAACAGCTAAACCCCAACAGCTATTAACTCCCATTGCAATTAATCTATGACTGATCATTAATAGTGAGAAACATGTCAGATAGATGCATGGTTCTCTATTATTTGTGTACATTTATTTAATAAAAGACTTTTTTTAATCACGTTTATGGTGTACAAGATCATTTGAATACCCCATTGCAATAACCTGGGCTGCTTTTAACCTCCTAAATCACCACAACCCAAATTGTTTTGACTTTACTGTCTCTTTAACCTTTTATAGCCGTTATGCTGTTCTATTCCGTCATAATTAGACTGGGCTTTAAAGTCGTTATGACGGAATAGAACGTCATAGCTAACGGCTGTCCTGAAGCCTTCTGTGCTGTCAGGATTTGATCGCAGTCTGGAGGGGGTTCTTCGGGTTATAGGGACGCCCCCCAGACGCGATCCAATAATTGAAATCTCGCAATCGTGTGCACGATAGTGTGGTTTCAATTTGTCTACAACTTTTAGGAAATGTACTAAGCTACCTAGGTTTGAGGGTGAACAGGCAGGATTTGCTGAATGTATTTATGGTCACAGAAACAAATGTTTGTGCTTCTATGCCTCCTGCTGTGGTGTATCCAATCAAGAGCAGCCCTGAAAAAAATGCACTCTGCTTATATTCCTAACACTTTACTTTCTACAATCACACATGGCTCATTCAATCTACTTGTACCTTCCATCTAGGCAGAAACAGACAAGTTTCTAATGTTATCCTATTTGTGGATAGCAGCCCTGTTTACACATGTTGATCCCTGCATACATAAACTATTCTTTTAACCCCTAATTGATCATTTTTCCATGTAAATCCATCCAGAATGCATGCTGCTCATTTTCCAACTGCTTGTCGCTCCTTGCTTAGCACACATGCTTTTCCATTCAATCATATTATAATCAGTTTCCTCAACAGGGTGGTGGTTTGTGCCTTAAAGAGACAGTACATTCAAAATGAAACTTAAAGGGACAGTAAACACCAGAAGTTGTGTTGTTTAAAAAGAAAGATAATCCCTTTATTACCTATTCCCCAGTTTTGCATAACCAACACAGTTATAATAATACACATTTTACCTCTGTGATTACCTTGTAGCTAAGCTTCTGCAGACTGCCTCCTTATTTCAGTTCTTTTGACAGAATTGCATTTTAGCCAACCAGTGCTCACTCCTAGGTCACTTCACGTGCATGTGCTCAATGTTATCTATATTAAACACATGAACTAATGCCCTCTCGTGGTCAAAATGCATTCAGATTAGAGGCAATCTTAAAAGTCTAAGAAATTAGCATATGAACCTCCTAGATTTAGGTTTCAACTAAGAATACCAAGATAAAGTAAAATTGATAATAAAAGTAAATGGGGAAGTTGTTTAAAATGACATTCCCTATTTAAACCATGAAAGTTTTTTTTTGGACTTGACTGTCCCTTTAAATTGACTTGAGTATGACATTTTAAAGCAACTTACCAATTTACTTATATTATGAATTTTGCTTAGTCCTCTTGGTTTCCTATGTTAACCGTTTAACACTGTTATAATATTCCATGCTGTCCTAACAGATCTGGGCTTTAATGCCGTTAAAACGGCATGGAACATCCTACCTTTTGTTTGCATCATGCAGCCTCCTCCTTTTGTTTAATGGGAAATCAGACTGGGGGTGTGCATAGCATTACATCCACTCCCTCAAGATCTGATCCCAGTCTCGAAACCATGTGATTATAAAATGGTTCCCCTTAATGCATTCTCATTGGCTTGTTAGAGTAGTTGGGGAGTTTAAAAATACTAAAGTATTTATATTTTCAATAAAGGTAGTGGTTTCATTGGACAAAAGCAGCTATTTTAAATGAGAAAATAAATGTAAAAAATCTATTTGTAAACTGTATAATACAGAGGGTGAAATTGAACACATTAAGGTAGAGAAAAAAAATAGAGTACAATGACCCTTTACCTCCCACATACCACACCAAGAGGATGCCGCAGGAATCCAGAAGGAATACTGGACCTCAAAGCTAAATGTGAGTGTGAACATTTTTTTTTTTTTACAACTGCCATATCACTTGTTGAAAACATGATGATTCTGCTTTTATTATTTGGCAAATTGTGGGTTAAACACCACTACACATGTGGTTGATAAGGGATTCAACTGGGCTTTATATGTTACTGTATAAATGGATTTATTCATTGGTCTATATGTGGCTGGCAGGGAGGATAAGTGCTGTTTGGCAGGAAAAACTTTACCAATAACTGTTTAATTATAAAAATTATTGATCGAAAATTCGTAGAATAGGTGGGTGTTAATTATTTGTGTCTGGGGCAGCACACAACACCTCATATGCCACTATACACATATTATCTATAACATTTTATCTAAAATTGTTGATTTACCACCTTTTTAAAATTAAGCATAGTTTATTATTTTTAATCCTATCATGATAATTTACGCATTTCATGTGAATTTCATAAAGTACTAACAATGTTAAATGCTATTTTTCTCAGAAGAGAAAAAAGTGTTTGCTTTACTAAATCAACTTCTAGCTGTCAATATTCTAAATACAGCAGTTTCTCACATCAGAAAAAACATGACAAACAGGAAGAAATATTTGCACTTCCTTTAACACAGGAATTGCATTTAAAGGGATATGAAACAACATTCTTCTTTCATGATTCAGAAAGAGCATTCAATTTTAAGCAAATTTCTAATTTACTCCTATTATAAACTTTTCTTTGTTCTCTTGGTACCTTTATTTGAAAAAGCAGGGATGTAAGCTTAGGAGCCAGACCATTACCTGGGTAGTGCTTGGGGATTGGTGGCTTAATGTATCTGAATCATGAAAGAGAAAATTTGGGTTTCATATCCCTTTAACTTACGCTTTTAATATAATCATTTTAAATGCATTAACCAACTATTTCATTTGTATTATTAAATGTGTATTTCTTTGTTCAAAAAGCTTTTTGTGGTTCATAAAATCTAACAGGTTTATAGCAACAACTGCTGATTTCTACAGATTTTTCAAGACTGACTGAATTTCTCTCTGCAGTCATTGAGTTGTCAGTAAGAGCATCATAGCTACTCCAATGTTCTTAAAATACATTATCTATCTATAAGTTCTTTCATTTAAATTTACCAATGTGTCCATTGGGGTGGCATAAGAGAATATTTTACAACACATATATCTAAATAAATGTGTTTAAAATAATACAACTAAATGCCTGAGTGTACTTAATCTTAACATGCATGGAAACACAGTGCTATATTCTTGGTAAGCTGCTATAGTGAATAATCACAAGAAACAGAAAAAAACTTGATTCTATGCAAAATGCTTTCTGCCCAATAGCACACAAGCATAATGCATTGTTATAATACAACATTAATAATGCTTGTGAACAGTAAGAATTAAAACATTTCTGCCGTATAAAAATGTTTTCTCTCTCTACATATAACATAGAATGGACATAAACACTGTAAAGAAGAGAGAACCCCCCCCCCAGCAGTTAGGCAGTCTGTGCTGGAATGCGACAAGTTGGAAGGAAAAAAAGGGATATCCTGATGATCATCTGTGATTTCTTCTAATTTTGCACAATTTGGCAGTCATGGATCAATCTTTCTTCCTCACAGCTGATGGAAGTCAGTACCAACACCTGCTGCTCTTTAGAAAGAACAGGTGATGATATTTTAACAATGCATTTTGTGTTGTTATTCACATAAAAACACAGAAATTAACAATAAAACACATTTAAAAGGATTACAAAAAAAATAAAATAAAAAATACTTGGGATCAAATACTAAATCTGCTAGGTTATTGGACATGTTCCTGTTACCTCCCTAATGATTTTACTGGTGCTTTTTTTCTGCTGTAACATTTTGTTATAATGACATTTTTTTCCTTCAGATAAAAGCTTAACACTATGGGGCAGTAGAGAATTAGACTTTAGCAATAGAGTGCAATAAACAACAGAAGCTGCGGAAGTCTATGAAAACCATAACTTACATTAAAGGAAATTATTAGCTAAGGAAATGCAGTATTTGGTTTCGGGATATGACGAATACATAATGTATTTCTGTGAGAGAAAAAGGTAGGAAAACACAATTGAAATATTGCAATGTATGAGGTTTAAAAAATCAAATATATGCATTGTATTTGTTGAGTAACATTCAATTCACTGTGGATATTTTAGATAATCTATAATTAATCACCTATACATCATATTGAAATGCTACTAAATACATTATTTCATCAGTTCCTAAGAAATTCTATCTGTATTATATGAAACAACATTAACGCTTCTTAAATATAATGTTTCATTTAAACATCTTAATCTATTTTTAAAATATTTTTACTCCAACCCAAATGAAAATAAAAAGTACTCCCTATACAATGTGTATACTATGATCAAATACAAACTGTTGAATCAGTGCTGAAATCCGTGAGAGATTTTCCAGAGCCACATCTATTGCTGCTGCAGTATACAGAACCATTTTACTGCACGTCTGCACTAACAGCAAGCCAAAGAGCTTAGTTAAACAGGACAAAGCTGATGAAGTGTATATTTCCAAGTTTCTTCATCTTATCTTTGTCTTCAAAGCATTCACCTCTAGAGCTTCTTGTTGCTCTTTTTGCTATCCTGTCCAGAGCTGCCAATGCACCAGGATAGAGAGATCTCGCTGCCGGTGTAGCATATAAGATTCAGTATCCCAGCAGATCTTGTATCCCCTCTCATGAACCAGCATACAGCTCCAAACTCCGCCTCTGCTACAGCCTCTCTCCCTATTGTTTATTTAAGGTGGATTAGCACAATTGCTGTTTTTATTTTATTTTTAAATAAAGGTTTGTTATCCTTTTTAGAAAGAGTAGCAATGCAGTACTAATAGCTAGTTTGACACATTGGTAAACCAATGATAAGGCATATATACCCAGAAACTAATCAGCAGCTAGCTCCCAGCTCCTAGCCTACCTAGGTATCCTATACCAAGGGAATGAAGCAAATTGGATGATAGAAGTAAATTGGAAAGTTGTTTAACTTGAATCTGAATAATGAAATAAAACAAATGGGTTTCATGTCCCTCTAAGCATATCTTTGTCCACATCCCCCTATTTTTAAATACCAGCTTATCCTGCCTGCATGCAATTTCAATAAAAAATGTGTTGTAAATGCCATACATTAATTATGCTCACAGAAGAATAATATTGATGTTTCTCTTAAAGCTACAATTTATAGATTCTACTAGTATAAAGTCTTATTTGTCTGTGCTACTGTTGGAGTTCCTCAGGAGTAGCTGTGCAAACAAACATTATTAAAAGGTCATAAGATTAATAATGTCTTCAATGGACTGAGTGCTTTGCAGCAGTTTTAGTGCACAGCCCCTGTTCATAATGTTACATTTCTACTTTGTTTGTACACAGCCCACACTGTTTTTTCCCTTGCATTTCCTACTGCAAGATAATGCAGCCAATCACAAGCCCGATTGCCCTCCCAAATGACTTATATAGGAGTACTCTTCTTTAGTTCCCATTAGGTCTCACGGAATACTCCAAGTATAACCTTCCAAATGCACTAGAACAGCAGTAAACAGTGAAGTATGGCAGAGGCCAAATGACTGAGATCCAGTGTTCTCTTTGGGGACTAAAAAAACAGAAGTATCCTATTTTATTACTTTTAGACCTAAATGAGCTTTTAAACCATGCTCTATTGAAACTCAGTGGGAATTTGGCTTATAAACAGTGAAAAACAGAACAGTATAGAAAAAAGAAACACAGAACAGGCTCTAAAGGCAAAGCAAGGATGTAAAATTATTTGTTTAAATATACAAATTACAAATCTGGGTGGATTGTGTGCTAATATTTCAAGACCTATTACAGATATATCTCTGAGAAAGCAGCAATGATAAGTCCAGACTGGTATGGCTGACAGGGGCTATAGACTAAGAAACATAAAACAAGATCTGGCACATAGGGCTCGATTTATCAATCATTTTAGGAGAGGCGCACATGTGCGCCCGTATTTATCATAAAAAAGTAGTTTTTTTTCTCCATAGGAGAGCTGAGGAGAAATAATGATAAATTTCTCCAGCCGTATTAGTATCTTTTCCTTATTTATCACTAAAAATAAGCAACTATTCTCCATGTCAATCATATATAAACCAATAGAAATCTTTATACATTATTCCTAGTAGCTTTGTTAACGCCCTTTTCAGCAAACTTTCATATATGAAAATAGATCTACATTTTCATTGTTTTTTGTACTTCAATTTTAGCACGTTTTTATATCTTATTTTTATGCCCAAATAGATATAATTTTTGTGCTCTGTTATATATTATTTTGGCGCTCCATTATATATTTTTTTTTCACTCCATCATAAATTATTATTGCGCTCCAATAACCATTATTATTGTGCTTTGTTATAGATAATTTTTGCACCTTGTAGAGCCCTTTTTTGTGTGTAACTGCTTCTACAACTGGTAGAGAATAGATTTCTAATGCTGTTCTCCACTGTAGCTATGGAGAACTCTAAGGTAGGAACTTGCAGGAGAACTTTCAGTCCTCCACAGGAGAATATAAGTGATACATTTGTAACTAGGAGAATTGTGAGGAGAACTTTATGAAATACGACTAAAAAGATCTAATTTAACCCTTTTTTTAGAGAACATGTTCTCCAAGGAGAGTGAGAACAGAGTAGGAGAATTTTACAGTTGAGGTACTTCCACATAGGTGGAAAAGTTCCAGCAGTAAATGGATCGAGATTAAGAGTTTAAAAGTTTCTTTATTAATATCCGTAGAAAGTATACTGTGAAAAATCACAGAAAAGAGTTACAATATCACAGCCAGTAAGCTTGTCAGCCCAAAAGCTCTATATCAAACAGACCAACATGTTTCGTGCTGGTACAGCACTTCGTCAGGGATCCCTGATGAAGTGCTGTACCAGCACGAAACATGTTGGTCTGTTTGATATAGAGCTTTTGGGCTGACAAGCTTACTGGCTATGATATTGTAACTCTTTTCTGTGATTTTTCACAGTATAATTTCTACGGATATTAATAAAGAAACTTTTAAACTTTTAATCTCGATCCATTTACTGCTGGAACTTTTCCACCTGTGTGGAAGTACCTGGATTGTATTATTTTTTGGCGGTTTGTCCTGGCTTCAAACTGCTCCCAGCAGCTTTACAAGCACTCTCTCTCACTGGATGCACCACATAGCGTGTATACTACAGGAGGTATTTCTAACACCCGCTGTGATTCTCAGCATTGCTACACACCAGTGACTGTTGAAAGTTAAGTAACCCGGTTTTCATATCCAAGAAGAAGGGTGAGTGAGTGACTTGTTATAGATGTGTTTGTTTGGACTTCCAATATTAAAATTATCACCACACATATACATAGTGGGATTTTTCTACACCGTTCAATAATTACAGGGGCTGTGAAGAAATAAGGGTTACAGGATTTATTGGAACTTTATATTTTTTCGTATACATTTACTATACCTGTTCAACCTCTGAATGAATACAGCTGCCCTGATTTGAAGAAAATTAAAAACACATCATTTATTCCCTTGTGCTTGTGTTTGACATAGATACAAGTCATTTGTTTGGGATATAGTTCAGTGTTCTTTTCTCGAATTTTACAGTTGAACTTGCCCAATTTTAGGCGTATTTTTGAATGATAAATAGGGGAATTATTTCTCAGGAGAACTTTTAGGAGAAAATATAGGAGAATATGAATGATAAATCGAGCCCATAGTGTTTAAGATTGGTTGAAATAACCAGTCAATTGACATTTATAACCAGGAGGGAGGCTGCAGTTTTTAAAAGTCTAGATAGGGTCCCTAGGAATGCAATAAACTATTGCAAAAGCAAAAACAAAGTCAATTTAGCAATTGGAATTAGGGGAATTTACTGTCATGTCTTCATTATCATAACAAGGGTGTTTTTTTTATCAAGTGATAACCCCTGTTTATTCTTGCTGGATTAAAATCCATTTCCAGAGCTGCTACATCTTGTTTCCATAATTGACTTCCCAGATGCCAGCACTGCAATCTCCCACATGGTCATCAGACCCCTTTGTCACTGCTGTCAGTTATTCAAATGGTTTATCGCAATCCCTAGACATTTGCAAAGTAACAATATCGGCATTCCCAGCAAAACAATGCTGGATATTGAACAAAACTCAAATAAATCTTTTTTTCATGCTCCTCTTCTTGTAATAAATTCAGACTTAATTTATCAACGGGAAAAGTCAGATGCACATACATAGCAAAATGTAAAAACAAGTTGCATCAGTGCTCAAGTTTAATGCATTTTGGCAATTAAGTTGTAATCATAGAGTATCAGGAATTGATGTAAGAGCAGTTAAATATACATTAGTTAAAAGCTTATTGGTTGCAAAATAAATTCTAATGTCCTTGTTAACCCCATGCAGACCAATACGTAACCATATTATGAACATTGTATCAATAGTTGAGCTACGATTCATACTAAATACGTTTCATACTAAATATAACCTATGTGTAGACTGAACTTCATATTACACTACATTTTTTATTATCACACAGCTATAATAATTATAATTTGTAGGTTTTGGCTAGTCAATTACAGTAGTGCAAGAATAACAGCAAGGGACTCAGAAGATGCTTGCATTGCTTCAAAATGCTACAGTACCTAAAAGGCACACTCCTCTTGTGAGAAGTGCCCACCCACCTTGCCCCCATAGGAATAAACAGATGCTGGTAAGTACAGCATCCCCCAGTGTGCCATGATATCTATCACCTAAAACTAATCACTTGCTTATGTTTTGTTTTTATTAGTCGTCTCACAATATTTTTCCCTATATCTTCTAGGAAGCTATTTCACTCATATACTACTTGTTCTCTACTACTCAGTATTTTCTGAAATTACCCTGCCCTTTAACATTAAATCATGACCAAGTTTTTAAAAGAACAGATCATTAGCTAGTAGTTAAAATCATGAATTTTAAGATCACTACTGTATTAGATTTTTTTTTTTTAATTGCCCATTTATTTCTTATACTTTAGTGATACAGTTATCTATTTATTATTTGCCATTCATATTGATTGGTAGACATATGCATTTGGAGGTTTTATTCACCTCCAGATGCAGAAGGTGGTGGCTCTTTGTGCCGCTCGGCTATTTTCAGTGCCGCATTTATTCTTGTGCAACAGCAACACACTAACATCTTGATTTGCACATATGTTAGTGCATTGCTGTTGCACAAGAATAAATTTGACAACAAAAACCTGCACGAAGAGTCACCATCCTCCACATTTGGAGATGAATGTAACCTCCGAATGCACATATCTATTATTGGTGAGTTTTGCCAGGGATTTTATATGAAGTAGCATACAACAGAATAGAAAAAAATGCAATTTACAAATTAAGAAAAAACAAAACAAAATAAAACCTCAGATTGAAGGTAAACTCCATAATGGTCATATTTCCATGAGTGTGCTCTGAAGAAAGGAGCTGTTGCAATGAGATACCAGGCTTCTGTGATTTACTCTTTTTTGGCATAGTAGTACAACAAAAGGAGATAGACCCAAGACAATCAACATATGTTCAAAATCTGCAGAATGTTTATTAAACTGGAACATAGTGGCAGGGTAATTTGACAGGAATAAAATAGGTACAGTACAGACACAGCAATAGCAACCAAGATACGTAGATATGCTGTAGACAGGAAACTGTGCAAAGGCAGACTGGATACAAATATATGCTGTAGTCAGTTAACTCTGTTATAGCAGGCAGGGTACGTAGATATGATGTTGACAGGTAACTCTGTAGTAGCAGACAGGTAACTCTGTAGTAGCAGGCAGGGTACGTAGATATGCTGTAGATAGGTAACTATGTAATAGCAGGAAGGGTACGTAGATATGCTGTATACAGGTAACTCTGCAATAGCAGGCAGGATACGTAGATATTCTGTAGACTGTTAACTCTGCAATAGCAGGCAGGATACTTAGATTTGCTGTAGACAGGTAATTCTGCAATGTTAGGCAGAATAAGTAGATATGCCATAGACAGGTAACTCTGCAATAGCAGGCAGGATACATCGATATGCTGTAGACAGGAAATGCTAAAAATGCAGGCAGGATACGTAGATATGCTTTAGACAGGTAACACAGCAATAGCAGGCAGGAAACGTAGATATGCAGTAGACAGGTAACTATGCAACTGGCTAGTAGGATACAGCTTCTTCAAGAACAAGTATATTACAAACAGTCACATAAAACATTTGTTCTGCTTCTTCAGGAACCAGATGAACATGCAGAGTTATTAGCTGTAAGCAAGCAGGCATAGATCCCTGACATAGGGTCCCTTAGATAGTACAGCCAGAATTTAGACAGCATACATTTGGAGAATCTAGAAAAGTAAATAGGTAAACAGACCAAAAGAGAATCCTGTAGAATAGTCAAGTCACAAGCCGAGGTAAAGAAAACCTGGAAGGTTAAAGCAAGTAAAACAGGATCAGATGCACCAACTCAGGAGTTAGTCTTACAATGCAGGAGCGCATATTGAACTGAGAGTCGGCCATAAAGGGACACTGAACTAAAAAAAAAAATATTTCATGATTCAGATAGAGCATGCAATTTTAAGCAACTTTCTAGTTTACTCCTATTATCATTTTTTCTTCATTCTCTTGCTATCTTTATTTGAAAAAGAAGGCATCTACGCTATTTTTTTGGTCCAAACCTGGAAAGCACTTGTTTATTGGTGGGTGAATTTATCAGCAAGAACAACCCAGGTTGTTCACCAAAAATGGGCGGGCATCTAAACTTACATTCTTGCATTTCAAATAAAGATTCCAAGAGAATAAGGAAAATTTGATAATAGGAGTAAATAAGAAAGTTGCTTAATCACCAATCAGCAAGAACAACCCAGGTTGTTCACCAAAGATTCCAAGAGAATAAAGAAAATTTGATAATAGGATTAAATTAGAAAATTGCTAAAAATGTCATGCTCTATCTGGATCACAAAAGAAAAAAATTGGGTTCAGTGTCCCTTAAAATAGCAGGCTTATTGCTGTAATTACCTGCAACTGGCAAGCAGCTTCAGGTAACAGGAATAACATAGCCCTCTGGTTCCTAAGAGGCCAAAACAGCAGCTAAGAGCCAGCAGCAGACTGGAAATCAGGAGACCTGGGGGCCTAGTTATCAAGCCGTCAACCTCAAATACGCTGGAATTCCACAGCGTATTTGTGGCGAGGCTGATTCGCCTTAGTTATCAAAGGCTAGAGACCGGCAAAAGTAGAATTTTGTGATGTAAGCTTCGATCCGCCGGACTCAGTCCGACACAGATCGATTCTTACGTCACTCCAGCCGTTCCGCACACAAGTGCGGCACAATCTGACTACTTTTGCTAGTTATCAAAAAACTAGCAGGTACGCTCGGCACTTTTCCGGCCCAGCGTACCTGGTTTTCAATCCGCCGCCCTAGAGGCGGCGGATCTCATAGGAATCAATGGGAGTCTGACCATAGCGAAAGTACAAGTTCGCTGCTTACAGACATCCCATTGATTTCTATGGGAGCTGTCTACACCTAACACCCTAACATGTACCCCGAGTCTAAACACCCCTAATCTGCCCCCCCCCTACACCGCCGCAACTAAATAAAGTTATTACCCCTAAACTGCCGCTCCCGGAGCCCACCGCAAGCTATAATAAACATGTTAACCCCTAAACCGCCGCTCCCAGAGCCCACCGCCACTATAATAAATATGTTAACCCCTAAACCGCCGCTCCTGGAGCCCACCGCAAGCTATAATAAACATGTTAACCCCTAAACCGCCGCTCCCTGACCCCGCCGCAACTATAATAAATGTATTAACCCCTAAACCGCCGCTCCCGGACCCTGCCGCAACCTATATTAAATTTATTAACCCCTAATCTGCCCCCTTACACCGTCGCCACCTATAATACATTTATTAACCCCTATCCTGCCCCCCACTACACCGCCGCCACTGTAATAAAATTATTAACCCCTAAACCTAAGTCTAACACTAACACCCCCCTAACTTAAATATTAATTAAATAAATCTAAATAATATTTCTATTATGAACTAAATTATTCCTATTTAAAACTAAATACTTACCTATAAAATAAACCCTAATATAGCTACAATATAAATAATAATTATATTGTAGCTATGTTAGGATTTATTTTTATTTTACAGGTAACTTTCAATTTATTTTAACTAGGTACAATAGCTATTAAATAGTTATTAACTATTTAATAGCTACCTAGCTAAAATAAAGAGAAATTAACCTGTAAAATAAAAACTAACCTAAGTTACAATTACACCTAACACTACACTATCATTAAATAAATTATTCCTATTTAAAACTAAATACTTATCTGTAAAATAAACCCTAAGATAGCTACAATGTAATTAATAATTACATTGTAGCTATTTTAGGATTTATATTTATTTTACAGGTAAATTTGTATTTATTTTAGCTAGTTAGAATAGTTATTAAATAGTTATTAACTATTTAATAACTACTTAGCTAAAAGAAATACAAAATTACCTGTAAAATAAATCCTAACCTAAGTTACAATTAAACCTAACACTACACTATCATTAAATTAATTAAATAAATTAAATACAAATAACTACAATTAAATACAATTACATAAACTAACTAAAGTACAAAAAAATAAAAAAGCTAAGTTACAAAAAATAAAAAAATAGGTTACAAACATTTAAAAAATATTACAAAAATTTTAAGCTAATTACACCTAATCTAAGCCCCCTAATAAAATAACAAAGCCCCCCAAAATAAAAAAATTCCCTACCCTATTCTACATTAAAAAAGTTCAAAGCTCTTTTACCTTACCAGCCCTTAAAAGGGCCTTTTGTGGGGCATGCCCCAAAGAATTCAGCTCTTTTGCCTGTAAAAGAAAAATACACCCCCCCCCAACATTAAAACCCACCACCCACATACCCCTAATCTAACCCAAACCCCCCTTAAAATAACCTAACACTAATCCCCTGAAGATCATCCTACCTTTAGTCATCTTCAGTCAGCCGAGCAGCGATGGAACTGAAGAGGAGATCCGGAGCGGCAGAAGTGATCCTCCAAGGGGCGCTGAAGAAATTTTCCATCCGATGAAGTGATCCTCCAGGCGGCGCTGAAGAAGTCTTCTATCCAGGTGATGTCATCTTCCAAGCGGGGTCTTCAATCTTCATCCCGCAGACACGGAACATCCTTCTTTCCCGACGGACTACCGACGAATGAAGGCTCCTTTAAGGGACGTCATCCAAGATGGCGTCCCTTCAATTCCGATTGGCTGATAGGATTCTATCAGCCAATCGGAATTGAGCTCGCATTCTATTGGCTGATTTTTCTTACCTTAATTACGATTGGCTGATAGATTCCTATCAGCCAATCGGAATTGAAGGGACACCATCTTGGATGACGTCCCTTAAAGGAGCCTTCATTCGTCGGTAGTCCGTCGGGAAAGAAGGATGTTCCGCGTCGGCGGAATGAAGATTGAAGACCCCGCTTGGAAGATGACATCGCCTGGATAGAAGACTTCTTCAGCGCCACCTGGAGGATCACTTCATCGGATGGAAGATTTCTTCAGCGCCCCTTGGAGGATCACTTCTGCCGCTCCGGATCTCCTCTTCAGTTCCATCGGTGGCTCGGCTGAGTGAAGACGACTAAAGGTAGGATGATCTTCAGGGGAGTAGTGTTAGGTTATTTTAAGGGGGGTTGGGTTAGATTAGGGGTATGTGGGTGGTGGGTTTTAATGTTGGGGGGGTTGTATTTTTCTTTTACAGGCAAAAGAGCTGAATTCTTTGGTGCATGCCCCACAAAAGGCCCTTTTAAGGGCTGGTAAGGTAAAAGAGCTTTGAACTTTAATGTAGAATAGGGTAGGGAATTTTTTTATTTTGGGGGCTTTGTTATTTTATTAGGGGGCTTAGATTAGGTGTTATTAGCTTAAAATTGTTGTAATATTTTTTAAATGTTTGTAACCTATTTTTTTATTTTTTGTAACTTAGCTTTTTTATTTTTTGTAGTTTAGTTAGTTTATGTAATTGTATTTAGTTGTAGTTATTTGTATTTAATTTATTTAATTAATTTAATGATAGTGTAGTGTTAGGTTTAACTGTAACTTAGGTTAGGATTTATTTTACAGGTAATTTTGTATTTCTTTTAGCTAAGGAGTTATTAAATAGTTAATAACTATTTAATAACTATTCTAACTAGCTAAAAAAATTTCAAAGTTGCCTGTAAAATAAATATAAATCCTAAGATAGCTACAATGTAACTATTAATTACATTGTAGCTATCTTAGGGTTTATTTTACAGGTAAGTATTTAGTTTTAAATAGGAATAATTTATTTAATGATAGTGTAGTGTTAGGTGTAATTGTAACTTAGGTTAGTTTTTATTTTACAGGTTAATTTCTCTTTATTTTAGCTAGGTAAGCTATTAAATAGTTAATAACTATTTAATAGCTATTGTACCTAGTTAAAATAAATTGAAAGTTACCTGTAAAATAAAAATAAATCCTAACATAGCTACAATATAATTATTATTTATATTGTAGCTATATTAGGGTTTATTTTATAGGTAAGTATTTAGTTTTAAATAGGATTAATTTAGTTCATAATAGAAATATTATTTAGATTTATTTAATTAATATTTAAGTTAGGGGGGTGTTAGGGTTAGTGTTAGACTTAGGTTTAGGGGTTAATAATTTTATTATAGTGGCGGCGGTGTAGTGGGGGGCAGGATAGGGGTTAATAAATGTATTATAGGTGGCGACGGTGTAAGGGGGGCAGATTAGGGGTTAATAAATTTAATATAGGTTGCGGCAGGGTCTGGGAGAGGCGGTTTAGGGGTTAATACATTTATTATAGTTGCGGCGGAGTCAGGGAGCGGCAGTTTAGGGGTTAATATGTATAGAGTAGCTTGCGGTGGGCTCCGGGAGTGGCGGTTTAGGGGTTAACATATTTATTATAGTGGCGGTGGGCTCCGGGAGCGGCGGTTTAGGGGGTACTAACTTTATGGAGTTGCGGGGGGCTCCGGGGGCGCCGGTATAGGGGGTAGAACAGTGTAGTTTAGTGTGGGTGCTTAGTGACAGGCTAGCAAGAAAGCTGTAAAAAAGCCGAAGAGCAGCAAGATCGGATGAGTGATAACTCTCACAGTCCGCTGCTCATCGCCCCGTACTTGGTGTGTGGCTTTTTGACAGCTTTTTTGATAACTTAGGCAAATTTTTGCAGGTCCGCGGCGGCGATGTGAGGCGAGCTTAGGCGGGCGTATTGGGCCGACGAAGACAGGTAAAATAGACACGTTGATAACTACCCCCCCTGGGATCAATCCTAAGGATGGATGTTACAAAAATTATCCAAACAGGTGTACCATTCAGAGCCCCATACATAAAGGAGTTAAACAGGTTTGTAAGTAACAACCATAAAAATATTATATAGCCAATCAGCACATTTAGACTAATATCCTCACTTGCCTTCCCATAGAAGTAGTCTTTAAACATTGTTACCAATGCACCAGAGAACTCTGGGTAAGATATGCAAATTAAAAAAAACAATCTCTATCATGTATGCTTCCATACTGTGTCTGACCACAGAATCCCCTTATAGGGTAACTGCAGCAAAACAGAAAATACTTATTAGAAAGCTGTTTCAAGTTTATTAACTCTCATCAACAGAAGATAGGTTTGTTTAGCTGATTAGTGAAGCTTAAAGGGACACGGAACCCAAACTTTTATTTTATGATTCAGATAGAGCATGCGATTTTAAGCAACTTTCTAATTTACTCCTATTATCAATTTTTCTTTGTTCTCTTGCTATCTTTATTTGAAAAAATAAGTCCAGAACCATGGACAGCACTTGTTTATTGGTGGATGAATGTATCCACCAATCAGCAAGAACAACCCAGGTTGTTCACCAAAATGGGCCAACATCTAAACTTAAATTTTTGTTTTTCAAATTAAGATACCAAGAGAGTGAAGAACATTTGCTAATAGGAGTAAACTAGAAAGTTGCTTAAAATTGCATGCTCTATCTGAATCACAAAAGAAAAAATTTGGGTTCAGTGTCCCTTTAATTCCAGGCAAAAAATGTTTATATGCAGGGGGCCCTAGGAGTTTACTCAATGTTAATGTGGTATTTGTAATTTGTTTACACTGTTTTTATCATGAAACAGGGCTACGTCCTAAACCTTTTTGATATAATAATTGTGGGAGTACATAGTTTGAGATAAACCCAACTATGTTCAATCCTTTTGGGTGTCACATAACCGCAGCCTGTTTAACAAAGGGATCTTTTTTAACTATAACTATGCGCCACAATGGGCCCTCTAGTCCATTTGTAATGTTCCTGTGTAAATACTTGTAATTTGGGCTTTACTTGTAACCAAAATTGAATTTTTGCTGGGTCACTCCAAAGGAAGATTAGTTTTGATTATTATTTTTTTAAGGCAGTATTATTCTGCTTTTTAGAGAGAATATAAAAATTTAAGTTTTATTTTTTTCTTTAGTTTTTTCCAGCATGTCAAATATTATTAAGTGCTATAAAAGATGTGTAACTTTTTTCCACTTTTTCTTTTTTGTCTGGGTTTGGCTATTTTGCTGCAATAATCTGTGATTGCATTTCTAAATACTTCAAGAATGTAATTTTGAATAAAAGTGGAAAATAACCAATAAACATATACTGTTTTTCCCCTATAATTAAAATAATAATAATATATTAGTAAGTGTCAACTGTCCTTTTAAGTGGCAGCAAGAATAATATGTCTAATTTTTCAGTTCATATTGTTTCAATTGTATACATTTGTAAACACCTGTGCTGATTAGAACCATATATGAAGGACCATTCATAATACTCCATGCCCATAAACTGTAGGCCAAACCTACACAAATTCATATTTCTTTCATGTAATTAGCAAGAGTCCATGAGCTAGTGACGTATGGGATATACATTCCTACCAGGAGGGGCAACGTTTCCCAAACCTCAAAATGCCTATAAATACACCCCTCACCACACCCACAAATCAGTTTTACAAACTTTGCCTCCTATGGAGGTGGTGAAGTAAGTTTGTGCTAGATTCTACGTTGATATGCGCTCCGCAGCAGGTTGGAGCCCGGTTTTCCTCTCAGCGTGCAGTGAATGTCAGAGGGATGTGAAGAGAGTATTGCCTATTTGAATTCAATGATCTCCTTCTACGGGGTCTATTTCATAGGTTCTCTGTTATCGGTCGTAGAGATTCATCTCTTACCTCCCTTTTCAGATCGACGATATACTCTTATATATATATACCATTACCTCTGCTGATTTTCGTTTCAGTACTGGTTTGGCTTTCTACAACATGTAGATGAGTGTCCTGGGGTAAGTAAGTCTTATTTTCTGTGACACTCTAAGCTATGGTTGGGCACTTTTTTATAAAGTTCTAAATATATGTATTCAAACATTTATTTGCCTTGACTCAGGATGTTCAACATTCCTTATTTCAGACAGTCAGTTTCATATTTGGGATAATGCATATGAATAAATCAATTTTTTTTTTCTTACCTTAAAATTTGACTTTTTCCCTGTGGGCTGTTAGGCTCGCGGGGGCTGAAAATGCTTCATTTTATTGCGTCATTCTTGGCGCGGACTTTTTTGGCGCAAAATTTTTTTTCTGTTTCCGGCGTCATACGTGTCTTTTGCGCCAAAAGTGTTGGCGTTCCGGATGTGGCGTCATTTTTGGCGCCAAAAGCATTTAGGCGCCAAATAATGTGGGCGTCTTTTTTGGCGCTAAAAAAATATGGGCGTCACTATTGTCTCCACATTATTTAAGTCTCATTATTTATTGCTTCTGGTTGCTAGAAGCTTGTTCACTGGCATTTTTTCCCATTCCTGAAACTGTCATTTAAGGAATTTGATCAATTTTGCTTTATAAGTTGTTTTTTCTATTACATATTGCAAGATGTCCCACGTTGAAACTGAGTCAGAAGATACTTCTGGAAAATCGCTGCCTGGTGCTGGAGCTACCAAAGCTAAGTGTATCTGCTGTAAACTTATGGTATCTGTTCCTCCAGCTGTTGTTTGTACTGTTTGTCATGACAAACTTGTTAATGCAGATAATATTTCCTTTAGTACTGTTACATTACCTGTTGCTGTTCCGTCAACATCAGTGTTCCTGATAACATAAGAGATTTTGTTTCTAAATCCATTAAGAAGGCTATGTCTGTTATTCCTCCTTCTAGTAAACGTAAAAAGTCTTTTAAAACTTCTCATTTTTCAGATGAATTTTTAAATGAACATCATCATTCTGATTCTGATAATGGTTCTTCTGGTTCAGAAGATTCTGTCTCAGAGGTTGATGCTGATAAATCTTCATATTTATTTAAAATGGAATTTATTCGTTAGTCCTAATTGCATTAGAAATTGAGGATTCTGGTCCTCTTGATACTAAATCTAAACGTTTAGATAAGGTTTTTAAATCTCCTGTAGTTATTCCAGAAGTTTTTCCTGTCCCTGGTGCTATTTCTGAAGTAATTTCCAGGGAATGGAATAATTTGGGTAATTCATTTACTCCTTCTAAACGTTTTAAGCAATTATATCCTGTGCCATCTGACAGATTAGAGTTTTGGGACAAAATCCCTAAGGTTGATGGGGCTGTCTCTACTCTTGCTAAGCGTACTACTATTCCTACGGCAGATGGTACTTCCTTTAAGGATCCTTTAGATAGGAAGATTGAATCCTTTCTAAGAAAAGCTTACTTGTGTTCAGGTAATCTTCTTAGACCTGCTATATCTTTAGCGGATGTTGCTGCAGTTTCAACTTTTTGGTTAGAAGCTTTAGCGCAACAAGTAACAGATCATAATTCTCATAGCATTATTATTCTTCTTCAACATGCTAATAATTTTATTTGTGATGCCATCTTTGATATCATTAGAGTTGATGTCAGGTATATGTCTCTAGCTATTTTAGCTAGAAGAGCTTTATGGCTTAAAACTTGGAATGCTGATATGTCTTCTAAGTCTACTCTGCTTTCCCTTTCTTTCCAGGGTAATAAATTATTTGGTTCTCAGTTGGATTCTATTATCTCAACTGTTACTGGAGGGAAAGGAACTTTTTTACCACAGGATAAAAAATCTAAAGGTAAATTTAGGTCTAATAATTGTTTTCGTTCCTTTCGTCACAACAAGGAACAAAAGCCTGATCCTTCATCCTCAGGAGCGGTATCAGTTTGGAAACCATCTCCAGTCTGGAATAAATCCAAGCCTTTTAGAAAATCAAAGCCAGCTCCTAAGTCCACATGAAGGTGCGGCCCTCATTCCAGCTCAGCTGGTAGGGGGCAGATTACGTTTTTCAAAGAAATTTGGATCAATTCCGTTCACAATCTTTGGATTCAGAACATTGTTTCAGAAGGGTACAGAATTGGCTTCAAGATAAGGCCTCCTACAAAGAGATTTTTTCTTTCCCGTGTCCCAGTAAACCCAGCGAAGGCTCAAGCATTTCTGAAATGTGTTTCAGATCTAGAATTGGCTGGAGTAATTATGCCAGTTCCAGTTCTGGAACAGGGACTGGGGTTTTATTCAAATCTTTTCATTGTACCAAAGAAGGAGAATTCCTTCAGACCAGTTCTGGATCTAAAAATATTGAATCGTTATGTAAGGATACCAACATTCAAAATGGTAACTGTAAGGACTATCCTGCCTTTTGTTCAGCAAGGGCATTATATGTCTACAATAGATTTACAGGATGCATATCTGCATATTCCGATTCATCCAGATCACTATCAGTTTCTGAGATTCTCTTTCCTAGACAAGCATTACCAGTTTGTGGCTCTGCCGTTTGGCCTAGCTACAGCTCCAAGAATTTTTACAAAGGTTCTCGGTGCCCTTCTGTCTGTAATCAGAGAACAGGGTATTGTGGTATTTCCTTATTTGGACGATATCTTGGTACTTGCTCAGTCTTCACATTTAGCAGAATCTCATATGAATCGACTTGTGTTGTTTCTTCAACATCATGGTTGGAGGATCAATTTACCAAAAAGTTAATTGATTCCTCAGACACAGGTAACCTTTTTAGGTTTCCAGATAGATTCAGTGTCCATGACTCTATCTTTGACAGACAAGAGACGTCTAAAATTGATATCAGCTTGTCGAAACCTTCAGTCACAATCATTCCCTTCGGTAGCCTTATGCATGGAAATTCTAGGTCTTATGACTGCTGCATCGGACGCGATCCCCTTTGCTCGTTTTCACATGCGACCTCTTCAGCTCTGTATGCTGAACCAGTGGTGCAGGGATTACACAAAGATATCTCAATTAATATCTTTAAAACCGATTGTACGACACTCTCTGACGTGGTGGACAGATCACCATCGTCTAGTTCAGGGGGCTTCTTTTGTTCTTCCGACCTGGACTGTAATTTCAACAGATGCAAGTCTTACAGGTTGGGGAGCTGTGTGGGGGTCTCTGACAGCACAAGGGGTTTGGGAATCTCAGGAGGTAAGATTACTGATCAATATTTTGGAACTCCGTGCAATTTTCAGAGCTCTTCAGTCTTGGCCTCTTCTAAAGAGAGAATCATTCATTTGTTTTCAGACAGACAATGTCACAACTGTGGCATACATCAATCATCAAGGAGGGACTCACAGTCCTCTGGCTATGAAAGAAGTATCTCGAATTCTGGTATGGGCGGAATCCAGCTCCTGTCTTCGGTTCATATCCCAGGTATAGACAATTGGGAAGCGGATTATCTCAGTCGCCAAATGTTACATCCGGGCGAATGGTCTCTTCACCCAGAGGTATTTCTTCAGATTGTTCAAATGTGGGGACTTCCAGAAATAGATCTGATGGCCTCTCATCTAAACAAGAAACTTCCCAGGTATCTGTCCAGATCCAGGGATCCTCAAGCGGAAGCAGTGGATGCATTGTCACTTCCTTGGAAGTATCATCCTGCCTATATCTTTCCGCCTCTAGTTCTTCTTCCAAGAGTAATCTCCAAGATTCTGAAGGAATGCTCGTTTGTTCTGCTGGTAGCTCCAGCATGGCCTCACAGGTTTTGGTATGCGGATCTTGTCCGGATGGCCTCTTGCCAACCGTGGACTCTTCCGTTAAGGCCAGACCTTCTGTCGCAAGGTCCTTTTTTCCATCAGGATCTCAAATCCTTAAATTTAAAGGTATGGAGATTGAACGCTTGATTCTTAGTCCAAGAGGTTTCTCTGACTCTGTGATTAATACTATGTTACAGGCTCGTAAATCTGTATCTAGGGAGATATATTATAGAGTCTGGAAGACTTATATTTCTTGGTGTCTTTCTCATCATTTTTCCTGGCATTCTTTTAGAATTCCGAGAATTTTACAGTTTCTTCAGGATGGTTTGGATAAACGTTTGTCTGCAAGTTCCTTGAAAGGACAAATCTCTGCTCTTTCTGTTCTTTTTCACAGAAAGATTGCTAATCTTCCTGATATTCATTGTTTTGTACAAGCTTTGGTTCGTATAAAACCTGTCATTAAGTCAATTTCTACTCCTTGGAGTTTGAATTTGGTTCTGGGGGCTCTTCAAGCTCCTCCGTTTGAACCTATGCATTCATTGGACATTAAATTACTTTCTTGGAAAGTTTTGTTCCTTTTGGCCATCTCTTCTGCCAGAAGAGTTTCTGAATTATCTGCTCTTTCTTGTGAGTCTCCTTTTCTGATTTTTCACCAGGATAAGGCGGTGTTGCGAACTTCTTTTACATTTTTACCTAAGGTTGTGAATTCCAACAACATTAGTAGAGAAATTGTGGTTCCTTCATTATGTCCTAATCCTAAGAATTCTAAGGAGAAATCATTGCATTCTTTGGATGTAGTTAGAGCTTTGAAATATTATGTTGAAGCTACTAAGAATTTCCGAAAGACTTCTAGTCTATTTGTTATCTTTTCCGGTTCTAGGAAAGGTCAGAAGGCCTCTGCCTTTTCTTTGGCATCTTGGTTGAAATCTTTAATTCATCATGCTTATGTCGAGTCGGGTAGAACTCCGCCTCAAAGGATTACAGCTCATTCTACTAGGTCAGTTTCTACTTCCTGGGTGTTTAGGAATGAAGCTTCGGTTGATCAGATTTGCAAAGCAGCAACTTGGTCTTCTTTGCATACTTTTACTAAATTCTACCATTTTGATGTGTTTTCTTCTTCTGAGGCTGTCTTTGGTAGAAAAGTACTTCAGGCAGCTGTTTCAGTTTGAATCTTCTGCTTATATTTTCAGTTTTTTTCTTTATAAGATTTAAACTTTATTTTTGGGTGTGGATTTTTTTCAGCGGAATTGGCTGTCTTCATTTTGTCCCTCCCTCTCTAGTGACTCTTGCGTGGAAGATCCACATCTTGGGTAGTCATTATCCCATACGTCACTAGCTCATGGACTCTTGCTAATTACATGAAAGAAAACATAATTTATGTAAGAACTTACCTGATAAATTCATTTCTTTCATATTAGCAAGAGTCCATGAGGCCCACCCTTTTTTTGTGGTGGTTATGATTTTTTTGTATAAAGCACAATTATTCCAATTCCTTATATTTATGCTTCACACTTTTTTCTTATCACCCCACTTCTTGGCTATTCGTTAAACTGATTTGTGGGTGTGGTGAGGGGTGTATTTATAGGCATTTTGAGGTTTGGGACACTTTGCCCCTCCTGGTAGGAATATATATCCCATACGTCACTAGCTCATGGACTCTTGCTAGTATGAAAGAAATGAATTTATCAGGTAAGTTCTTACATAAATTATGTTTTTGAAACAATTTGTATTGTTTAAAGATCAAATGATAAAACACAGAGCAGTGACAAAACAAAGAGGGGTCGATCCGATATAGATCATAGTTTGCGGCGCAAGCGAGGGAACCCGCGTCGCCCGCAGTTTCAGCTCGCAACTCTAGCTATCCAATATTCAGCGCCGTCAGATGCTAAACTGGCGTAAGTAGGAAAAACTGGCGAGCAGGCAAAATGTGTGCAAATACACATTTTAGTCGTTGCAAGTACTTGCGCCTGTATTTTGTTCACGTAAACTCTCAATTGTGTAGTGTGAGGATGTCAGGGAGAGCTAGGGCTGGGGGGAGGAGGGAAGGGGAGTTGCAGGGAGAGGATTATGGACAGGAGGAGCAGCAGGGTCCCCGTCAGGGAGTGAGCGGAGTGGGGAGAGGGAGAGCCAGAAGGGAGGATGGGAGTGGGGTTGCCCCAAGGCCAGGCACACTTAGAAGAGGGATATAGGGTGCACATGGGGATAGAAGGGGGGAGGAGGGAGAGGATAGGGAGGAACCCACACCAGGGACATCCCAGGGAGGGAGCCAGGCGGCCCAGGACGAGGAGCGTATGAGGTGTCCTAACTTCACTTTTGCAGAAAACCTCGCTCTAGTCTAGGCTGTCCTTGAGAACCATACTGCCCTCTTTGGACAAGAGAAGGGCAAAGGAGTTGCCCGTAGGCATAAAGATGCTTGGCAGAAGGTGGTGGAGGCCGTTAATGGTGTGTCCCAACAGAGGAGGAATGTGGATGGCCTAAAGAAGAGGTGGAATGATTGTAAGAGGAGAGTCAAGGAGAAGATGGGCCAGGAAGCAATGTCCCAGAGGGCAATAGGAGGTGGGCCTCACTATGAGGCAGAATACAACGAGTGGCAGGAGTTGATTCGTAGGTCCCTGAGCGTCACAGCAGTCCGTGGACTTCCAGGGGCTCGTGACTCAGGGGCTGCTACATCAGCACAGCATGCTGGTGAGTAACATCCCACACACCAGTATTATATGTATTTGAGTTATAACATCCTATATTGTCACACATTCATCTACACAATGAGGAGCATGGTATTTTGCCTACTAACAACAAAATATACCATGAGATTTAACATTAAAGGGACATGAAACCAATTAATTTTATTTCATTATTCAGATAGAGAATACAGTTTTCAACAACATCCCAATTTACTTCTATTATCTATTTTTCAACATTATTTTCATAATCTTAGTTTATTAAATATAAATGCACATGGGTGAGGCAATCACACGAGGCATTGATGTGCAGCCACCAATCATCAGCTTATGAGCCTATCTAGAAATGCTTTTCAGCTAAGAATTTCAAGAGAATGAAGCAAATTAGCTAATGGAAGTAAATTACAAAGTTGTTTAAAATTTCATACTTGGCTAGCTGAATCCTGAAAGAATAAAAATGGGTTGCATGTCCATTTAATGCTACTTAACACATTGAAATCCATGATATGAGGTGGAATAGTGAAATACTAACATGTCTCAGAGTAACACAGGCCACAAGCCACATGTAGAGTTTTCAGTAAATGGACACTATAGTCATCACAACCATAGTGTCACTTAATGAACACATTTTCTCCATCACTGACATGTACACAGCTATTGTATGAAGCACATACATGTATACTTTGCATATTAAAACCCATCATATCACAAATCTCAATGTGCACATGCATGTTATAGAGTTTGACATGAGAATGTGGATAGGCCCTAGTATGTACATTGTATGCCCACATGGATATATATGTGACTGTACTAATCCCTCTCATCATTTGACTCCTCCACAGAACCTCCAGTCACCAGGGTGCCAACGCCCATGCATCCCCCTCCAACACCGGATCAAAGTATTTCTCCACCTCGACCACCGGTCCGGAGAGTCCAGCAGGAGTATGCCAGGCATGACATGGGTTGGACTGCCTCAATTGAGAATCGCAATGTTATGCCGCCTGCATTACAGGAGGATACCTGGCAGGAGCCCTGGCCGGAGGAATATTCCTTTGGCTTGGAGGGGGAGCCAAGCCAGCCCCGAAGGGTAGATGTCTTTACCCCCCCACAAGAATATCATGCCACTCAGGGCTTCTACCAGCAGGCTGAGTGGATGCACACCAGCAGCCAATGGGACTATCAGTTCATCCGGACATCTGCACCATCGGCAGCAGTTGGAAGAGCTCCACCAGCTGAAATTCCTCGCCCTGCACCCCCAGATGAGACTCCGGGGCCTGCACCCCCAGCTGAGATTCCGGGGCCTGCACCCCCAGCTGAGATTCCGGGGCCTGCACCCCCAGCTGAGATTTCGGGGCCTGCACCCCCAGCTGAGATTTCGGGGCCTGCAACCCCAGCTGAGATTCCGGGGCCTGCACCCCCAGCTGAGATTCCGGGGCCTGCGTCACCAGCTGAGGATCGAGAAATGAAACCAGTGCCTATAGTCCCTGCTGGGGAAGAGCCCATGGATCCACTGACTTCCGCCATGGGTGAAGAATACATTTCTCTACAGAGGAGGCAAACATTGACCTGTGAGAGTCTCCCGTCAACCTGCGAGAGAATGCAGAGGGACCAACGCAGGTTCCATAGGAGCCAACAGCGATTACAACAGTGTTCCATTGAGCTGCAAAGGGACATGGCAGCATCTGTAACTGCTATGGTACAAAACCAATCGCAAATGCTGAGAGTCATTTCGGACATGCAAATCCAGAGTGACCACAGATGGAGGGAACAGAACCAACTGTTGGGTGTGTTGGTGGAGCATTTCACCCACCAGCAGGACATCGCCTCAAGCATCTCATCTGTGACCAGCACTCCTACTGGATCCACACAACCCAGGAGAGGCAGGAGACCCACTCCAGGCCCCTCAGCCCCCTCATCTAAGAGGCCTAAAAGAAAATAAATCTTGTTCTATTTCATCCTAAATCTTGTCCTCTGTTATTTACCATATAATTGTCATCCACATCCATGTGAGGTGTGTTTTAGTACAGTAATATTGTTAAAACATATAATAATACCTGTGTTATTATTATCATGTTTCTGACATATTCCTGTTCAATAAACCACATCACATACTTGTGTATGAACGATATATATAGTAATATTCACTTCTAAGATGTAAATCAAGGTTTTTCACATCCAATATAAATTGACACGTGGGTATATATAACTAATAATGTATTTACAGAATGTGTGAACATAAGGTATAAATATCCATTATCCTCATTCTTAATGATAGTCAATAAATCAGAGTGAACTAAACATGAATGAAACAAATGAGAAATATACAGTAATTAGGGTTGTTAAAGGGACCTGAAAGCAAAATGTTTTCTTTCATGATTTGTAAAGAGCAGACAATTATAAACAACTTTCTAATTTGCTTCTATTATTTATGTTGCTTCATTCTATTGATATTCTTTGCTGAAAAGCATATCTAGATATGCTTGGTAGCTGCTGATTAGTAGCTGGATATAGATGCCTCCTGTGATTGTTTCACTGTGTGCATTGCTATGTCTTCATTAAAGGATATCTAAAGAATAAATCAAAATAGGTAGTAGAAGTAAATTGGAAGGTTTTTTAAAATTATATTCTATATCCTTAATCATGAAAGAAAATGTTTGGGTATAGTGTCCCTTTAAGGGAAGGGGGTTGAGATGTAGTAGTTTCACTTACATGCAGTGGAAATCCGAAGTGTGTAATTCTGCAAGACATGATATATACACATGCAATGGTTGGCGAGGTACTGTCAAACATCATAATACATGTGAATGTTACGGTTTACTGTACTTATGAATAAGTAACTTACAGGTGAAGTATTCCCGGATGACATAATCCCTCACTTCATTCCCCCTCAGTGTCCCCCTGTCCACATCCTCAGGTACAGGAACCAGCTGCTGCTGCTCTGGGTCAATGTCCCCCAACAAACGTGTGTCCACAGCAATGTTGTGTAGAATACAGCAACCATTGACAATGGAACACACTTTGTTGGGGTTATACTGTAGTGCTCCGCCTGTAACATCCAGACACCTGAACCTGGTTTTTAATAGGCCAAAGCTCCTCTCAATGACATTCCTTGTTCTTATGTGTGCCTCCTGGTACCTGAGTTGTGGCTCTGTAATGGGGTGCACCAAGGGGGTTAATAGCCATGGTCTGCAGCCGTACCCTGCGTCACCTGTCATGTAACATATGTATTTGGATTACTACAGGTACATCATGTGCTTTAAAGGGACACAACATGATTTTCATATAAAAGATAGATTTAATAAAAAGATTAAATTTGTGCATTATAAGCAATCTACTTTTATGCCAGTATTAGTCTAGACCAAAAATCTATTTTAAAGGACCAGTCAACACAGTAGATTTTCATTATCAAAAAATGCAAGATAACAAGACAATGCAATAGCACTTAGTGTAATATCAAAGTTATTTTTTATGACAATTTAAAATGTTATGTATTTTGAAACTCCCCCTGTACAATGTGACATCCATCAGCCATTCACAAATGCATACACACTTATTCTTGCACATGCTCAGTAGGAGCTGGTGACTCAAAAATATAAAAGATACAAATACTGTGCACATTTTGTTAATGGAAGTAATTTGGAGAGTTGATTAAAGTCCTATCTGAATAATGAAAGTGCAATTTATACTAGACTGTCCCTTTAATAAGAACCTGCAATTTTTATCAGCTTTATAATTTACTTCGATTAGATAATTTTCTCCATTCTATAGATAACTTTTGCTGACAAGCATATTAGATATGCTCATTAGCTGCTGATTGGTGGCTGCACATAGAAGCCTCATATGATTGGCTCATCTATGTGCATTGCTATTTTTTCCAAAAAAGATATCTAAAGAATAAATAAAATGAGATAATAGAAGTGAATTGTAATGCTGTTTAACATTGTATTCTCTATCTGAAACATGAGATTATAATTTGTGTTTAGTGTCCCTTTAGTAGAAATATACAGACAGAATTAAGGTACTCACCAAGCAGCCATCCTCCAGAGAGTGTTCCATTTTCAAACATATTGAATAAGGAGGTCTGGTGCAGGATGTAGGAATCATGTGCACTCCCCGGGAAGCCTGCATACACATGTAAGAATTTCAGATTGGTATCGCAGACCATCTGGCAATTCAATGAGTGAAACCCTTTCCTGTTAATATAGAGGATTGTCTCCTCATGTGGGGCCACGATACGCACATGTGTGCAATCAATTGCCCCCATGACATTGGGAATACCCACCAGTCGATAGAAGCCTTGTTTAAGACGGTTCCATTCCTGGGGGGTATGGGGGAAATGAATGTATCGTTGTGTCTGGTTATCTAGAGCAGTCAAAACCTCCCCTAGAATCCTGGAGAAGGTAGATTGCGCTAGGCCAGACACAAGCCCCTCTGTTGACTGGTATGAGCCGGTTGCCAGGAAGTGTACAACACACAACAGCTTCTGCATACCAGTCAGAGCTCGGTTCCTATACGCTTGAGCGTCAATATCATCCTTCAAGACCTCATATAGGTTAATGAGGCTTGCAGAAGTCAAGCGATACTTTTCCCTGACCTCCACTTCTGTCATCCCAAACAGGGTGACCCTAACCCTGTGTACCCTTGGTGCTCTTCCCCTCTGCTGATGCCTTCTTCTTATAGGCCCTGCTGGCCTATGGCCAGCTGCAGCAACAGCAGCATGGGGAGCACCAGGAACAGGGACAACAGCAGGAGGAGCAGGGAGGGCAGCAGCAGCAGCTGGAGCAGGGACAGCTACAGCACCATGACCAGGGACCTCAGCAGCAGGGATACCATCCAAAACAGGGGCTTGTAGGGGTTCCAGCACCCATTGTGCCCCACGACGCTGTCTCACTCTGAATGCAATATACTGCAAGGGAAACATGGTGGCTAATGAGGGTGTGCATTTGCAGGTGTTTTAAGGCTGCAGGTGAGAGGTTGTGCTGTTTGTGATTGGTTTGACACACTTGCAGGGGCAGGAATAATAAATGCTTTTAAGAGGTTAACTATTTATGATCAAGCTGCTGTTATGTATATTGTTAAGCATGCATTTGTTAGGCCTTCAGAGAGTTACGTTGGTTTCTAAGTCAGTGCAAGGGTTCCTGCGCCTTCAATTTGTGGCGAGCTGAGAATGGAGTAGATTTTCTGAAATCTGCGTGCGTAAGTCCTTACGCCGTATATTGGATAGCAAATTGCGCGTGTTTTGTATGTCAGTCTATGGGCCAAAAAACTACGGGCGACGCCAGAAATCTACGCGTGTAACTTCTAGCTTATGCCGTATATAGGATACCAAACCTGCGCAAATATTGGCGTCGCCAACTTTTGCGGGCGACGATTTTTATCGGATCGACCCCAGAGTGCCTGGCAAGCAAAATATTAATGAAAAAAGTGTAGATCTTGTGGGAAAAGAACTTTAGTAACCATTGCCTTCTAGGGCAATTGCGAGCAGAGGACATGTTCATTTCAGTTTATAAATCATCATTTTCTTTCATACACAGTAGCATTAGCACATTAAAGGGACAGTAAACTCAAAATTAACCATTTATGATTTGGATAGAGCTTGCAATTTTAAACAGAGTTCTAATTTGCTTCTATTATCTTATTTACATTGTTCTGCTGGTATTGCCTGGTGAAAAGCACACCTAGAAATGCTCAGGATCACTTTTGCACTACTAAAAGCTAGCTGCTTATTGGTGGCTGCATATATATGTGCTCCTTGTTATTGGCTTGCCCAGTTTGTTAGTTAGGTCACAGTAGTGCGTTGCTGCTCCTTCAACAAAAAATATTAAGAGAATGAAGCAAATTTGATAACAGAGGAAACTTTAAAGCTGTTTAAAATGTAATGCTCTATCTGAATCACAAAATAAAAACTGTGAGTTTTATGTCCCTTTAAAGTTCCGCAGCACACAATTCCTCTCTGCAGCCGAGTGCCTTTTTCTTTGTTAACAATTTTATGTACTCCAAGGTACACAGCAAAAATTTAGCACAAATGCATAGAATCCCAGCCCATCTATCTGGGTAAATCCCTCTGGACAAGAAGATATCTTTTAAAGCCTGTGTGCTAATCATTAGTCACAACTGTGGTTAAATGGCTGCAAAACTAAAACCTGGCCTAGACTAAAAATAGCTCTGATGGCTGGTAGAATATTGGCCCACTCTGTTCTTCAAAAAAGGAGACAGAACACAGTTTTCAATTTTGCAAGTTCATATACATAGCATTTCCCTTGGGCTTAATCAGCAAGGGAAAACACTATTGATCAAACATGGTCTAATATACATTCCCCCTCATAACCAAACCAGGATTCTGTCACACATCCTCTCAACATTGCCCTGCAAAAGACCTGCTCTATCTTTCACAGTAAAATTAAAGGGATGTAAACTACGGAGCATTTAGTCACTCTTGTATTCTTCTACTTATTCTGACTCATCCATGTGAGAGGAGCATGGTGTGTCATCAATCAAAAGTTTCTCTCTAATGAATAGTACCAAAGAGCCTCTAAAGCCTCATAACAGCAAGACATTCTTTTTCTTCTATGGAGTAATTCTGCTCCTGGGCAGGGCCGGCTTAACCATGGGACCAACAGGGTCCCACGGTCCCAGGCGGCACTTGACAGGGAGCGGCACTTCAGTCAGCGACTATCACTTTTTGTCAGACTCAGACTGCCGCTCCTAGCCTCCTGTGACTGTCATCTCTCCCTGGATGATGGATCATCCGATTGGGATTAATTGAGACATTGATGAAACTGAAGACCGCCAGCGCCGCTCACTCCTAAATCCCAACCTTCAGTGCACGCTGCCTATCACATTTATAGATTGCCGCTCCTGCCTGTGACTGTCCTCTCTCTGGCTCTGATTGGATTGACAGGCTCAGCGCGTCAGCTGCATTAAAGGAAGGAAGACCACCGCTCACTCCTAAAGCTAAATCCTAGCTACCTGTCAGCAGCATTGAAGGCAGACTGTCGCTCGCTCCTCCTAAGTCCTAAATGTTCTTAGTTGTACTTGTTGTCGGTCTCACTCTGACTGTAACTTCACCCAGGCCCCCGGGTCAGTAGTCAGTGGATGGGATTGGAATGACTTCAATGCCGCTCCTGATGGTGACCTGTTGTGCCTGGCTGTCAGTCCTTCCAATCCCACCCACTGACTACTGACCCAGGGACCGGGTGAGGTGACAGAGTGAAACCGACAACAAGTACAACTAAGGACATTTACTACTTAGAAGAAAGAGAGCGACAGTCTGCCTTCAATGCTGCTGACAGGCAGCTAGGATTAAGCTTTAGGAGTGAGCGGCGGTCTTCCTTCCTTTAATGCCGCTGACACGCTGAGCCTGTCAATCCAATCAGAGTCAGAGAGAGGACAGTCACAGTCAGGAGCGGAAATCTATAAATGTGATAGACTGTGTAGCACTGCAGGTTAGGATTTAGGAGTGAGCGGCGCCGGCATTGAAGGCAGTCTCTGGGTTGGCTGTCTCTGGAGTCAGACCATTAGTGGGTGGGAATCTGGGATTTATATATATATATATATTTCTCCTGGGGTCAGTTTTGGTCAGATCTGGCTAATGGATGGGGTGATAATTTATAAGACTTTGTTTCATCACAACCTATAAGACATTGATTACACTGTTTATTATGATAATGTGAGATTATGCAGATGGATTTCATTGGCTGCACAATTGAGGGGAGTTTTTGTTTTTTCTTTAAGCACTACCAACAGTTTACTTTAATTGCAAACAGCTAACCTAAGATTGAAATAATAAAACTTTTCAGGATTATATGTGTAATTTTACTTGGGGGGCGGGGTTTTGTGGGGGGGTTGGGGGCGTCATTTTAATTCTTGGACCCAGGCAGCACAATGTCTTGAGCTGGCCCTGCTCCTGGGGGTGTAATGTTTGTTAAAATTGGGGCTAACTGCAAAGCTTCCCCTGAAGTTATATTTCTCACCACCAAGTCATATCTGTCAAATGGACAAGGTTCAAGACTTGTAAACTTCTCTTCCCATCTTTTTGATGAATGATAAGCAGACACTGTACGTCCACTGCCTCTATGCACTATTGCACAAAGACTATGTTGCATGAGAGCAGGGCCTGTCAGTCACCCCAAACAAATGGGTTCTATGGTATTTACCTCCACCCCTTCTGGGTGGTATGACTGCTGCTTGAGCAGGTGTGCATGAATTAGTCAAAGATGGTCTTATTTACCTTCCCTCCATAACCAAACCAGGTTTTTCTATTATAGTCTATATAGGATATAAAGTAGGATATAAATTATTTTCTAAGAGCCTGAGTGCAATGCACTTTCTTAAAGGGCCACTGTAAGTAAATATTTTCTATGCCTGTTACAAACTAACTACCCCAAATACGCTTTTTATCAATAGCATTTCATTAACATATCTTTACCGTATATCAGAAATCTTGTCTGCAAATTTAATTGTTTTCCAAACCCACTCCGTGGGTATCCTTTGCTCTGTACCAATCTGTTTACAATACCTAGGTTTCAAAATGGCACTTTAAACACAAAGTTATTGGTTTAAGTATTTTGAACACTCAGTGCTAAAAATAGTGGGCAGGATAACGTGACATCATCAGCGAATAAGATATAACTTTTAGAACGTTATGAAACTTTGTTTTGGAGAAAATATAGGTCAGTAGGTTTTAATTAATCTTTATTAACTTTAATATGTTAGTTGTTTAGCTTAAAAATTATAACAGAAAGTAATCCTTTAATTTTCAATAGAAAGCAGTACTGTCATTGGTTTTAAGGGGTTGAAAAACAACTGAATTAAAGTCTCTTTATAATGGGGTGTGAATACTTAGGAAATTTGAGGCTAAGAGGCCCACTTATCAAGCTCCGAAACACCAGTTATGAGCAGGCGGACAGAGATCACCACAATTCAACCCAATCGAGTATGATCAGGTTGATTGACACCCCCTTGCTGGCGGCCGATTGGCCGCTAATCTGCAGGGGGCGGTGTTGCACCAGCAGCTCACAAGAGCTGCTGGTGCAATGCTAAATATGGAGAGCCTATTGCTCTCCGCATTCAGCGAGGTCTGTCGGACCTGATCCGCACTGTCGGATCAGGTCCGATGGACCTTTGATAAATAGGCCTCTAAATATCTTCCTTTTTTACATAGAGTGGTTTAAGTGAAATATTTCTAGTCAGCATTTTAAATCTATGCTACATCACTTTCATGTGCTTCAACATTTGGGTATCATGTCTCTTTATGCACAATTTATCTTTCAGAAAAGTACACCTGAGGAAACCCTGATCCATAACACCCTCCCCTACCCCCATATACCTAAAATGCCTTCAATGAACCCAGGCTCTGAACCAGTTTAATAAGATCCACTGGAAGTCATGTTTTTATTATAGTTACTTTCTTTGAAGTGATCACTTTATTCATACAAAATGTCTCCTCTCATCGGATTATAGAAAATACAGTTTAGCCTATAAGAAAGGATTTCTAAATCCATTTGGAAGCAGTCAGAATACAAAAAAAGTACTAGCTTTTAACAGATGCTGACCTGACCTAGTATTCTATAGATCAGTATTTTAATGCTAGCTATGCTGTGGGCGTTTTATATAATCACTTTATATGTATACATTTATTTTGAGATACTGCTAGCAACTGCAGACATGGTACAGAATAGTAGATGAGAATTTTAAGATGTATGCAACTTCTATAATATATTATTCTTTATGCATACACATACTACAGTATCCCACAAAAGTAAGTATACCCCTCACATTTTTGTAAATATTTTATTATATCTTTTCATGTGACAACACTAAAGAAATGACACTTTGCTACAATATAAAGTAGTGAGTGTACAGCCTGTATAGCAGTGTAAATTTGCTGTCCCCTCAAAATAACTCAGCACACAGCCATCAATGTCTAAACCATTGGCAACAAAAGTGAGTTCACCCCTAAGTGGAAATGTCCAAATTGGGCCCAATTAGCCATTTTCCCTCCCTGGTGTCATGTGACTCGTTAGTGTTACAAGGTCTCAGGTGTGAATGGGGAGCAGGTCTGTTAATTTTGGTATTTTCGCTCTCACACTCTCTCATACTGGTCACTGGAAGTTCAACATGGCACCTCATGGCAAAGAACTCTCTGAGGATCTGAAAAAAAAGAATTGTTGCTCTACATAAAGATGGCCTAGGCTTTAAGAAGATTGCCAAGACCCTGAAACTGAGCTGCAGCACGGTGGGCAAGACCATACAGCGGTTTCACAGGACAGGTTCCACTCAGAACAGGCCTCACCATGGTTGACCAAAGAAGTTGAGTGCACATGCTCAGCGTCATATCCAGAGGTTTTCTTTCGGAAATAGACGTATGAGTGCTGCCAGCATTGCTGCAGAGGTTGAAAGGATGGGGGGTCAGCCTGTCAGTGCTCAGACCATACACCGCACACTGCATCAAATTGGTCTGCATGGCTGTCATCCCAGAAGGAAACCTCTTCTAAAGATGATGCTCAAAAAAGCCCGCAAACAGTTTGCTGAAAACAAGCAGACTAAGGACATGGATTAATAGAACCATGTCCTGTGGTCCGATGAGACCAAGATAAACTTATTTGGTTCAGATGGTGTCAAGCGTGTGTGGCGCAACCAGGTGAGGAGTACAAAGACAAGTGTGTCTTGCCTACAGTCAAGCATGGTGGTGGAAGTGTCATGGTCTGGGCCTGCATGAGTGCTGCCAGCACTAGGGAGCTACAGTTCATTAAGGGAACCATGAATGCCAATGTACTGTGACATAATGAAGCAGATCATGAACCCCTCCCCTCAGAGACTGGGCCGCAGGGCAGTATTCCAACATGATAATGACCCCAAGCACAGCTCCAAGATGACCACTGCCTTGCTATAGAAGCTGAGGGTAAAGGTGATGGATTGGCCAAGTATGTCTCCAGATAAAAACCCTATTGAGCATCTATGGGGCATCCTCAAACGGAAGGTGGGGGAGCACAAGGTCTCTAACATCCACCAGCTCCATGATGTCGTCATGGAAGAGGACTCCAGTGGCAACCTATGAAGCTCTGGTGAACTCCATGCACAAGAGGGTTAAGGCAGTGCTGGAAAATAATGGTGGCCACACAAAATATTGACACTTTGGGGCTAATTTTGACATTTCCACTTAGGGGTGTACTCACTTTTGTTGCCAACGGTTTAGACATTATTGGATGTGTGTTATTTTGAGGGGACAGCAAATTTACACTGTTATACAGGCTGTACACTCACTACTTTACATTGTAGCAAAGTGTAATTTCTTCAGTGTTGTCACATGAAAAGATATAATAAAATATTTACAAAAATGTGAGGAGTGTACTCACATTTGTGGGATACTGTACATGCAAAACACCAACTCATTATTCTGTATGATATGAGAAATCTGTCCCTTACATGTCCAGTGTCTTTAAAAGTAATTCTGCTCTGCTCTGCTCTGCTCTGCTTGCTTTAGGCATATCAGGCAATGGAAATATACACCTAGGGGCCGATTTATCAATGTCTGGCAGACATCGATGAATGCCGACAGCATATGCTGTTGGCATTTAACATTGCACAAGCAGTTCTGGTGAACTGCTTGTGTAATGGTGCCCCCTGCAGATTCACGGCCAGGTGTTAATCAACTTGATCGTATGCGATCGGGCGGATTGATGTCCGCAGCCTCAGAGGTGGCGGACGAGTTAAGGAGCAGCGGTGTTAAGACAGCTGCTTCTTAACTCCTGTTTCCGGCGAGCCTAAAGGCTCGCGCGGAACAGTAGTATTTAGCCCAATTCGGGCCATGATAAATCGGCCCCCTAATATTTACTTAACATTGAATGCTTTGCTTACCTCCCTGCATTACCAGATGGGCGATGTTTTTGCACATATACCTTATAATAATTATCTATCGGCGAGATTACGAGTTTTGTGGTAACAGGGGTGCGTTGCTAACAAGCCTTTTTTTACCCACCTCTCACTTAAGACAATGCTGGTATTACAGGTTTTTTTTAAACCTGGCGTTAGCCGCAAAAAGGAGAGCATAGAGCAAAATTTAGCTCCACATCTCACCTCAATACCAGCGCTGCTTAAGTCAGCGGTGAGCTGGCTAAACGTGCTTGTGCACGATTTCCCCATAGGAAACAATGGGGCTGAGCTGGCTGAAAAAAAACCTAACACCTGCAAAAAAGCCGCGTTCAGCTCCTAACGCAGCCCCATTGTTTCCTATGGGGAAATAAATTTATGTCTACACCTAACACCCTAACATGAAACCCGAGTCTAAACACCCCTAATCTTACACTTATTAACCCCTAATCTGCCGCCCCCGACATCGCCGCAACCTACATTATATTATTAACCCCTAATCTGCCGCTCAGGACACCGCCACCAACTACATTATACTTATGAACCCCTAATCTACTGCCCCCAACATTGCCGACACCTACATTATATTTATTAACCCCTAATCTGCCCCCCCCAACGTCACCGCAACTATTTTAATTTATTAACCCCTAATCGGCCGCCGCCAACATCGCCGCCACTTTTATAAATTTATTGACCCCTAAATCTGCCCCCCCAACGTCGCCGCAACTATATTAAATTTATTAACCCCTAATCAGCCGCTGCCAACGTCGCCGCCACTATTATAAATTTATCAACCCCTAAACCTAAGTCTAACCCTAACCCTAACACCCCCCTAACTTAAATATAATTTAAATTAAACGAAATAAATTTTCCATAAATAAATACATTAATCCTATTTAAAACTAAATACTTACCGATAAAATAAACCCTAAGCTAGCTACAATATAACTAATAATTACATTGTAGCTAGCTTAGGATTTATATTTATTTTACAGGCAACTTTGTATTATTTTAACTAGGTAGAATAGTTATTAAATAGTTATTAACTATTTAATAACTACCTAGCTAAATAAGTACAAAAGTACCTGTAAAATAATCCGTAACCTAAGTTACAATTACACCTACACTATAATTAAAATAATTACCTAAACTACCTACAATTAAATACAATTAAATGAAATAAACTAAATTACGAAAAAAAACAAACACTAAATTACAGGGGAAAAAAAAATGACAAGAATTTTAAACTAATTACCCCTAATCTAATCCCCCTAATAAAATAAAAAGCCCCCCAAAATAATAAAAATCCCTACCCTATACTAAATTACAAATAGCCCTTAAAAGGGCCTTTTGCGGGGCATTGCCCCAAAGTAATCAGCTCTTTCACCTGTAAAAAAAATACAATATCCCCCCAACATTAAAACCCACCACCCACACACCCAACCCTACTCTAAAACCCACCCAATACCCCCTTAAAAAAACCTAACACTAACCCCTGAAGATCACCCTACCTTGAGCCATCTTCACCCAGCCGGGCACAAGTGGTCCTCTAGAGGGTCCGAAGTCTTCATCCTATCCGGCCAGAAGAGGACATCCAGGCGGCATCTTCTATCTTCATTCTTCCGGAGCGGAGCGGGTCCATCTTCAAGACAACCGACGCGGCGCATCCTCTTCATCCGACGGCCGACGCCTGAATGACTGGTCCATTAAGTGACATCGCCCAAGATGGCGTCCCTTTAATTCCGATTGGCTATCAGCCAATTGGAATTAAGGTAGGAATCAAGGTAGGAAAAATCCCCAAAGTAATCAGCTCTTTCACCTGTAAAAAAAATACAATACCCCCCCAACATTAAAACCCACCACCCACACACCCAACCCTACTCTAAAACCCACCCAATACCCCCTTAAAAAAACCTAACACTAACCCCTGAAGATCACCCTACCTTGAGCCATTTTCCCCAGCCGGGCGGAATTAAGGTAGGAAAAATCCTATTGGCTGATGCAATCAGCCAATAGGATTGAAGTTCAATCCGATTGGCTGATCCAATCAGCCAATAGGATTGAACTCGCATTCTATTGGCTGTTCCAATCATCAGCATCAGCCAATAGGATTTTTCCTACCTTAATTCCGATTGGCTGATAGGATTCTATCAGCCAATTGGAATTCAAGGGACGCCATCTTTGACGATGTCACTTAAAGGACCAGTCATTCAGGCGTCAGCTGTCGGATGAAGAGGATGCTCCACGTCGGATGTCTTGAAGATGGACCTGCTCCGCTCCAGAAGGATGAAGATAGAAGATGAGGCCTGGATGAAGCCTTCTGCCGGTCTGGAGGTCCTCTTCTGGCCGGATAGGATGAAGACTTCAGACCCTCCGGAGGACCACTTGTGCCCGGCTGGGTGAAGACGGCTCAAGGTAGGGTGATCTTCAAGGGGGTCGTGTTAGGTTTTTTTAAGGGGGGATTGGGTGGGTTTTAGAGTAGGGTTGGTTGTGTAGGGGTGGGTTTTAATGTTGGGGGGGTATTGTATTTTTTTTACAGGTGAAAGAGCTGATTACTTTGGGGCAATGCCCCGCAAAAGACCCTTTTAAGGGCTATTTGTAATTTAGTATAGGGTAGGGAATTTTATTATTTTGGGGGGCTTTTTTTATTAGGGGGATTAGATTAGGTGTAATTAGTTTAAAATTCTTGTAATTCTTTTTTTCTGTAATTTAGTTTATTTAATTTAATTGTAATTAATTGTAGGTAGTTTAGGTAATTAGTTTAATTTTAGTGTAGTGTTAGGTGTAATTGTAACTTAGGTTAGGGTTTATTTTACAGGTACTTTTGTACTTATTTTAGCTAGGTAGTTATTAAAAGTTAATAACTATTTAATAACTATTCTACCTAGTTAAAATAAATAAAAGAGTTGCCTGTAAAATAAATATAAATCCTAAGCTAGCTACAATGTAACTATTAGTTATATTGTAGCTAGCTTAGGGTTTATTTTACAGGTAAGTATTTAGTTTTAAATAGGATTCATTTATTTAATTATGGTAAATTTAATTAGTTTAATTTAAATTATATTTAAGTTAGGGGGGGTTAGAATTTAATATAATTTAAATTTAATATAGTAGTGGCGACGTTGGGGTCGGAAGATTAGGGGTTAATAAATGTAGGTAGGTGTCGGCGATATTAGGGACGGCAGATTAGGGGTTAATAAAATTTAACTAGTGTTTGCGAGGCGGGAGTTCGGCGGTTTAGGGGTTAATACATTTATTAAAGTGTCGGCGATGTCCGGTCGGCAGATTAAGGGTTAAACATTTTATTTAAGTGTTTGAGATGTGGGGGGGCACGGTTTAGGGGTTAATAGGTAGTTTATGGGTGTTAGTGTACTTTTTAGCACTTTAGTTAAGAGCTTTATGTTCTGGCGTTAGTCCATAAAACTCTTAACTACTGATTTTTAAATGCAGTAGGAGTCTGGACAGGAAAGGGTCTACCGCTCACTTTTTTAGGCGATGGTAATATCCCATTAAAAAGATAGGATACGCAATTGACGTAAGGGGATTTGCGGTAAGCTAAAATCGCGGAAAAAAAGTGAGCGGTAGACCCTCTCCTGCCTGACTCGTAATACCAGCGGGCGTTAAAAAGCAGCGTTGGGACCCTCAATGCTGCTTTTTAAGGCTAACGCAAGACTCGTAATCTAGCCGTATGTTACCAGAGGCCAATGAACCAATTTCTATGTGATCACAATCAGACATTTTCATTGTTTATCGGAAGCACTTCTTTCATTATATAAGTTTTGTGAAAAATTACCTTTTACTTAACATGTCCCAGTCCTGTTTGTCCTGATCAAAATCCAAATTCTTGATAATTATTTGCACATTTTCAGGGTATTTTCACTTTTTAAATTCCACAGATAAAAGGACTTGATAAACCCCCAAACAACACTATGAAACTTATTACCGGGTGTCACAGAAAGTTTTTTGATGTAACATTGGTTTTACACATGCAGAAAACACACTGATATTTGATAAAGTTAGGTAGTAACCTCACCAAGCAGATACAAATGTGGTCTGCTCGATAAATTAAAAAATAAAATAAATGTAAATTTAATCTAAGAAAAATTAGTAAAATCAATAATCTACCACACATACCCTCTGTACCCATGATGGCCCTATTCAAATCCCTTAGCGACATATCTCTATGGTTTAATAACTGTTTAATAGCAGAAGTCACCTCATATTTAAAGCAATCAACATACAGGCACTGTGATGTAATCAATAACCCCATGTGCTTGATGACATCAACAAACCCCTGAAACCCCGAAGTGCCAGGAAGGACAGCATGGCTAAAGGGACCTGAATGCAGAGGTTGTTAATCAATATTAAGCTCTAGAAAGCCCAACGTTTGAAAGGTAATTGTCTGCTTTTCAAGTTAAAGCACTTTAAATAAAAAATAAAAAAACTTGTTTTGATACATTAAACATATATGCCCTTATAGCAGTCCATCAAAAAAGCCTAGAGACCATTAAGACCCCTTGTTTTAAAGCCTTTAAGTCCCTTTTAAAAATAAAGCTCCTATATAAATTTTAATAATCAGGTGATCACTGTGTAATATTGATCACAAATCAATTTCTTTGCATAGAGGCTCATGATAGCCCCTATGTGCAGATTAAAATTACATAACTATACCAAACAGACCCTATTTATGAGGATAAGCCCTTATTGTAACTATAGAGTTTAAGGGAAAAAACACAAACCTTCACCTATATTATGAGTTTTGCGTTAGAGCCTGGCTGTGCGGTGCTAACGAGCAGTTTTCACTCACCGCTCACTTACCTGTAGCACTGGTATTACGAGTTTTCAGAAACCCGTCATTAAAAGGCAAGAAGTGAGCATTGAGCAAAATTTTGCTCATTACCGCACTCCAATACCAGCGCTGCTTAAGTCGGCGGTGAGCTAGTGTAACGTGCTCATGCACGATTTCCCCATAGGAATCAATGGGGAGAGCTGACTGAAAAAAAGTCTAACACCTGCAAAAATGCAGCGTAAAACTCCCTAACGCAGCCCCATTGATTCCTATGGGGAAATAAAATTTATGTCTACACCTAACACCCTAACATGAACACTGAGTCTCAACACCCCTAATCTTACACTTGTTAACCCCTAATCTGCCGCCCGAAATCGCCGACACATGCATTATATTATTAACCCCTAATCTGCCGCTCTGGTCACCGCCGCCACCTACATTATATGTATGAACCCCTAATCTGCTGACCCCAACATCGCCGACACCTACATTATATTTATTTACCCCTAATCTGCTGACCCCAACATCGCCGACACCTACATTATATTTATTAACCCCTAATCTGCCGCCCCCAATGTCGCCGCCACCTACCTACACTTATTAACCCCTAATCTGCTGCCCCCAACGTAGACGCCACGATAATAAACATATTAACCCCTAAACCGCCATACTCCCGCCTCGCAAACATTAGTTAAATATTATTAACCCCTAATCTGCTGTCCCTAACATCGCCGCCACCTACCTACATTTATTAACCCCTAATCTGCCGCCCCAACGTCGCTGCCATTATATTATAGTTATTAACCCCTAAACCTTAATCTAACCCTAACCCTAACACCCCCTAACTTAAATATAATTTAAATAAATCTAAATAAATATTCCTATCATTAACTAAATTATTCCTATTTAAAACTAAATACTTACCTGTAAAATAAACCCTAAGATAGCTACAATATAACTAATAGTTACATTGTAGCTATCTTAGGGTTTATTTTTATTTTACAGGCAAGTTTGTATTTATTTTAACTAGGTAGAATAGTTATTAAATAGTTATTAACTATTATTATTATTAACTATTTAATAACTACCTAGCTAAAATAAATACAAATTTACCTGTAAAATAAAATCTAACCTAAGTTACACTAACACCTAACACTACACTATAATTAAATAAATTAACTAAATTAAATACAATTACCTAAATTAAATCAGCTAAAGTACAAAAAACAAACACTAAATTACAGAAAATAATAAACAAATTACAGAAATTTAAACGAATTACACCTAATCTAATAGCTCTATTAAAATAAAAAAAATAAAAAAAAATAAAAAAAAAACCCTAGCCTAAACTACCAATAGCCCTTAAAAGGGCATTTTGCGGGGCATTGCCCCAAAGTAATCAGCTCTTTTACCTGTAACAAAAAATACAAACAACACACCCAACAGTAAAACCCACCACCCACACAACCAACCCCCCAAATAAAATACTAGCTAAAAAAAAACCTAAGCGCCCCATTGCTCTTTTGCCGCCCAAACCCTAATCTAAAAAATAAAACCCACCCAATACACCCTTAAAAAAACCTAACACTAACCCCCTGAAGATCGACTTACCGGGAGACGTCTTCATCCAAGCCGGGCGAAGTGGTCCATCAGACAGGCAGAAGTCTTCATCCAAGCCCGGCAGAAGTGGTCCTCCCGAATGGGGCAGAAGTCTTCATCCAGACGGCATCTTCTATCTCATCCATCCGGCACGGAGCGGGTCCATCTTCAAGACATCCGACGCGGAGCATCCTCTTCATTTTACGAATAAAACTGAAGGTACCTTTAAGTGAACTCATCCAAGATGGTGTCCCTTAGATTCCGAATTGCATATAGAATTCTATCAGCCAATCGGAATTAAGGTAGAAAAAATCCTATTGGCTGATGCAATCAGCCAATAGGATTGAAGTTCAATCCTATTGGCTGATTCAATCAGCCAATAGGATTGAGCTCACATTCTATTGGCTGTTCCAATCAGCCAATAGAATGCAAGCTCAATCCTATTGGTGGATTGGATCAGCCAATAGGATTGAACTTCAATTCTTTTGGCTGATTGCATCATCCAATAGGATTTTTTCTACCTTAATTCCGATTGGATGATAGAATTCTATCAGCCAATCGGAATCTAAGGGACACCATCTTGGATGATGTCACTTAAAGGTACCTTTTATTCTGTTTTAGTCATCGGATGAATAGGATACTCCGCGTCGGATGTCTTGAAGATGGACCCGCTCCGCGCCGGATGGATGAAGATAGAAGATGCCATCTGGATGAAGACTTCTGCCCATCTGGAGGACCACTTCTGCCCGGCTTGGATGAAGATTTCTGCCCGTCTGGAGGACCACTTCTGCCCGGCTTCGATGAAGACTTCTGCCCGTCTGGAAGACCACTTCGCCCGGCTTGGATTAAGACGTCTCCTGGTAAGTCGATCTTCAGGGGGTTAGTGTTAGGTTTTTTTTAAGGGTGTATTGGGTGGGTTTTATTTTTTAGATTAGGGTTTGGGTGGCAAAAGAGCTAACTGCCCTTTTAAGGGCAATGCCCATCCAAATGCCCTTTTCAGGGCAATGGGGAGCATAGGTTTTTTTAGTTAGTATTTTATTTGGGGGGTTGGTTGTGTGGGTGGTGGGTTTTACTTTTGGGGTGTTGTTTGTATTTTTTTTACAGGTAAAAGAGCTGATTACTTTGGGGCAATGCCCGGCAAAAGACCCTTTTAAGGGCTATTGGTAGTTTAGTTTAGGCTAGGGTTTTTTTTTTTATTTTGGGGGGGACTTTTTTTATTTTAATAGGGCTATTAGATTAGGTGTAATTAGTTTACATTTCTGCAATTTGTTTATTATTTTCTGTAAGTTAGTGGGGTTTTTTTTGTACTTTAGCTAATTTAATTTAATTTAGGTAATTGTATTTAATTTAGTTAATTTATTTAATTGTAATGTAGTGTTAGGTGTTAGTATAACTTAGGTTAGGTTTTATTTTACAGGTAAATTTGTATTTATTTTAGCTAGGTAGTTATTAAATAGTTAATAACTATTTAATAACTATTCTACCTAGTTAAAATAAATACAAACTTGCCTGTAAAATAAAAATAAATCCTAAAATAGCTACAATGTAACTATTAGTTATATTGTAGCTATCTTAGGGTTTATTTTACAGGTAAGTATTTAGTTTTAAATAGGAATAATTTAGTTAATGATAGGAATATTTATTTAGATTTATTTAAATTATATTTAAGTTAGGGGGTGTTAGGTTTTGGGTTAAATTTAGGTTTAGGGGTTAATAACTAATATAGTGGCGGCAACGTTGGGGGCGGCAGATTAGGGGTTAATAAATGTAGGTAGGTGGCGGCGATGTTAGGGACAGCAGATTAGGGGTTAATAATATTTAACTAATGTTTGTGAGGCGGGAGTGCGGCGGTTTAGGGGTTAATATGTTTATTATAGTGGCGGCGACATTGGGGCGGCAGATTAGGGGTTAATAAGTGTAGGAAGGTGGTGGCGACATTGGGGGTGGCAGATTAGGTGTTAATAAATATAATGTAGGTGTCGGCAATGTTGGGGGCAGCAGATTAGGGGTTCATACATATAATGTAGGGGGCGGCAGTGTCCGGAGTGGCAGATTAGGGTTAAAATTTTTATTTTAGTATTTGCGATGCGGGAGGGCCTCGATTTAGGGGTTAATAGGTAGTTTATGGGTGTTGGTGTACTTATTAGCACTTAAGTTGTGAGTTTTATGGTTGCTGGGGAGGGGGTGTGACGCTGTTACGTCAACACGCAACGGAGCACAGCGCAATCTCAGAGCAGCAGGGATCTCATAGCGGCAGAAAAAGCCACGCCCGACGCCGACTCTGGGATTCTAAGACTCACTGCGGGGTCTTTTTCTGGGAGGAAGCTGGGGGCAGTGTGGTGGAGGGGTGACCGCACAAGGGCTACCATCCAGGAGCGTCGCGGGAGTGAGGCTGTACCTTGGGTGACCACGTCAGTTGCACCAAACAGCCTACAAGAAGGGTCTTGCGGTCAGAGTTACTGTCTGCCGACCAATGCTGGGGCCTGCATGTGGGGGGTCCAGGAAGGGAGCTAGGACACCCGCATGGCACAGCACCTTTTACCCCCTATAAAACATCTGTAAGGACCTTGCCCTTACCCAAGATGGCTGCTGTAATAGTTGTATTGAGGAAGAGAAATCCCATCTGGGAAGGGGGAGGAGTTGTTAGTGCTGAGGAGATTTCTTAGGTGTTAAGAGAAGTGTGGAGCTTTGCACAGACTTGGAGATGGGGGAAGAAAGTTGCTGTTTCCAAGCTGAAAGAAGTTATTCAGACTAATGCATGGATTTCAGAGACAGTTCAGACATTGCTACATGTGGCTGCTGCAGACAGAAGTTTGAACCTTTTATTTGTACTGTGAGTGTCAGCCATTATCTGCTGTTTTAAGATCTCCATAACTTCATGTTAACTAAATGCAAGAGAAAAGATATACTAGTCATATCTGATGTGCTGCAGAGTTGTTGTATATTAAAGAGATAACCCAGAGAATATTCTAGAAGTTATTCTGCTTAAACAGTTTGCATAAATACACTAAATGGATTGCACAGCTGCATTACATATGGAAGTAACTGAGTGTGATGTGCTGCAGGGTTGTTGTATATTAAAGAGATAACCCAGAGAATATTCTAGAAGTTATTCTGCCTAAACAGTTGCATAAATACACTAAATGGATTGCACAGCTGCATTACATAAGGAAGTAACTGAGTGTGATGTGCTGCAGAGTTGTTGTATATTAAAGAGATAACCCAGAGAATATTCTAGAAGTTATTCTGCCTAAACAGTTGCATAAATACACTAAATGGATTGCACAGCTGCATTACATAAGGAAGTAACTGAGTGTGATGTATATTAAAGAGATAACCCAGAGAATATCCTATAAGTTATTCTGCCTGAACAGTTTGCACAAATACACTGACTGGATTTATAAAGCTACATTACATAAGGGCATAACTATGAGATTTCTGCAGCTGTTTGTAGTAAAAGAGTGACTGACTTTGCAGTATAAGGCAAGTGGATTGCTGAAATTCAGTAATAAGGTAGAGACTTATGTTATTCAGTATTTCTGAGGAGAAGTTTTCTTGAGCACTGCATCGATCACAAGCAGCGCTCTCTAGCTTCGTTCACAAGCAGCAAGGGATAATTACCTCAACTATTTAGTATATGAAATTGCATTGTACAGCACCACCTCAAAGTATTTTACAACAACAGTTATGTTATTATTTCATGAGCTCATGAAGGACTTCTGAGTTAAAAATAGGTATACTGATGTCATAAGAAGATATTGTGATTAATATTATTATTTGTATTTGTTGCACTGTATGTTATTGGTTAAACACTTTATAATAATCAAAGCAACATTTTATTTGAAGATTTCCTGTGTGGTTATTACTTGTTTTCTTTTTGTACTAAAATCTTATAGGACCCCACACCCTATTATTCTAGGGTGTCCCCTATAGGTGGAGGCACTGCATCATACAGGCATCCCTTACATACCTGATTTCAACCCCCCTCCTACTCCCACTCTGCGGAGGCTTAGTTCTCATACACGAAACAGGTAGACAGCATTACACTATCACCCACCCCAGGGAAGGTCAGGAAAGGGTGTTACAGATCCAAATTAAGAAAAGGAAAGAAGGAGAAAAGGAAAGAAGGTACAAGAGGATAAAGTGTACCTAACAATCCAAGGGATCCAAAGCAAGGAACTAAAAGAAGGAAGAACTGAAAGAAGGGGAGGTAGGAACTGTTTACTTATCTGCTCTGTTATTTGCTCTGTTTATTTTTTTCTGGGCTCTGGAGCGAGCTGTTGTTTATCCCCTCCCCTACCTCATTTCATCTATCCTTGCTGGTGAAGACTCACTGAGTTGGAAAGTCTTTTTGCTTTTGCTCTGGGTCCTGGCTGGCTCCATATGTTCCTCTCCCCCTGCTTGGGGTAGTTAACAGCTTGGGGAAGTGTTGGAGATGCCAATAAACCTGCATGATTCTTTATTCTGTTTGGATATTATTCTTATAACTATACTTTCTGTTAATGGGGGCTGATAGCCTTTGACAGAATATACATAAGAGCACAAACGAGAAGTGTAAGAAATCTAACAGAGACACAGTACCTGTTGATACATATATGGATAAATACCTCACCCAACCAAAGATGTCACCAAAGATAAAACAAGCAGAGAAAAAAGTTAATAAACCTGCTAGCATAACCAGCTCCCCCAATAAATCTCTGAGAGAAGATAGGCTCCCAGAAAGGATCCCAGACACTTCATATGCAGGAGAAATTGCAACTTTGGTTTCTGCTTTAATTGGTCCAAAGCTGGAAGAAATAAACACAAGGCTGGGTACAATCCTGGAAGAATTGAAAAATCATGCAGAAAGAATTAAGGAAGCAGAACAGAGAATTTCAAATTGTGAAGATGTTCAAAATATACTTCAATCACAGATGGAAAGCCTGATAAAGCAAAATCTATCTTTACTTACAAACATTGATGACCTAGAAAATAGGACAAGGCGTAATAATCTGCGCCTAATTGGCATTCCTGAATCCTTATCTGCACAGGATCTAAAAAATTTGGTGGAACACTCTATCCCAGAAATGCTGGGTTTAAACACAGGAGAGAACATCTTTGTAACTGAGAGAATACACAGGATGGGAAGAGAAAGGGATTCATCAGCACTAAATGGTAGAAGACCACGGCCAGTTATAGTGAAATTTTTAAATTTCCAAGGAAAAAATGAAATGTTGAGAGCATACAGGAAGCAACAACCCTTGTATTATCAAGGAACAAAGATCTTGCTCTTCCAAGACTTTTCCATCGAGACTTCAACAAAAAGGAAGCAATTCTCTCCCATCTGCTCCCGCTTAGCGGCGGAAAACAGATTTTTTGCATTGCTGTATCCAGCTAGGCTTAAGATAAAATCTGGCACTGACTTTTTTTTCTTTGACTCTCCTGAATCAGCTCAATCTTTTTTGGAGAATGAAGCAAAATAGGGAGAAAGTGATTGAGAGTCCTCCTTCCATTTATTATTCGGATTTAGTCATGCACACTAAATTAGTTAAGATTGAGAACATGATACTTGAATCTAGAAGCACAAGATTGTTTTATTTAGTTAGGATCACTGAAGCAGATAAGTTTGAGATAACGATATTTGAACCTAGAATCACGGTAAAACAAGGAGTTGAAGGGGAAATTATAGAAGAGGAAGTTTACTACTTTCTTCTTATGCTTAGGGTTGTGTGTAAAAGGAAAAGATTGATTATACAATCACTGATATTTACAGAACTACACTATGGGGAGGTGTTAAACACGTGGTTAGATCACAAAAAATTTTTTTTTTTTTTTTAATTATCATCCCTTCTCCTTTTTTCCCGTGCTCCCTCCTTCCCTTGTGTGCTCCACTAGGCTTGATCTAGGCTTGATCTATTGTTCACTTATTTTTGTTGGGAAAAATGGTTAAAATCTTAACATGGAACATAGGGGGGATCCACTCCCCAATAAAAAGAAAGGCAGTCATGAACCTTTTGGGAGAAAGGGATTTTGACATAGCTTGCCTACAGGAAACCCACCTATCTGATGTAGAGCACAGGAAAATTAAAGCTAGGTGGCTGGGAGAAACCCTATTTTTATCATATACAAAATCTTCCAGGGATTATGGTTCTTTTCCATACAAGACTAGAATATAAAATTTTAGACAAATTTATAGATAAGGAAGGGAGATATGTAATTATTAGACTCCTTATCCATAATGAAGAATATTTGTTGGTAAATATTTATGGTCCAAATATTCCTGAGGAAGGGTTTTTGAATTTAACGGTAAAGAAAATGTTCAAATTTCTGAAAGCTAAGATTGTGATGACAGGGGATTTTAATGTCACCCCGAACTCTTATCTGGATAGAAGGAAGCTAGGGAATGATAATACCAAAACCAAAATTATGTCCACACAATTGAAGTTTGAAAAAAGAATATTTAATCTACTCTACAATTCACTTAATTTGGTAGATATTTGGAGGATGTTGAACCCCAGTAGCCTAGAATACACATGCTGCTCCAAATCCCACAATACGCTCTCGAGATTGGACCTTTTTCTAATCTCAGACTTGCTGGTACCAAAAATCGAGAAATGCACTATTGGGGATTTTAGTTTGTCAGATCACGCTCCAGTCATTTTGGCTATTACAACGAAATGGAAATTTTCATACAATTCTTTTTATTTTCCGGGTTATCTACGAGACTCTCTTGACTTTAGAACTTTTCTAGCCAAGACTTGGGATGATTTTAGTACATTCAACAACCACTGTAGGGACAATATTCAGCTCTTCTGGGAAACAGCGAAAGCCTACCTAAGAGGGGAAATAGTTAGTTATATGGCGAAAGCAAAGAAGGAGAAGGCGAGAAGAGATAAAGTCCACTCAGATAAGGTGAGGGAATCTTACATTAAACTCTTGGAAAGACCATGTAAGATCAATACAGAGAACTATTTTCAGGCCAAGAAAGAAAGGGAGACATTCCTCCTGGGTGAAGCACAGGTACACCTATATAAAAACAGTGCCAGATTTGCAAAATTTGGTAACAAAGTAGGTAAATACATGGCCTCACTGTTCAAAAGACAATCCAGGAAGAAACCAATAGCAGCATTAAGGGTAAATGATCAATTAGTTACAGAACAAGAGCAGATTTCACACCTTTTCCACGCTTTCTATTCTGATCTTTACTCATCTCAGTGCCCGGATACAGATACTATCAATAAATTTCTGGAGGGGGTTTCCTTGCCCACAATTTCATCAGAAAGTTGCGACCTTCTGAACCAGCCAATAACAGAAAATGAGATTTATAAAATTATTGGCTCAATGGCGAGAGGGAAAGCTCCAGGTCCGGATTGTTTACCTATTGAGCTTTATCAAATACTGCGATTGGAGATAGGGCCAGTACTTCACGAGTTATATAATCAATACTTCGGAACAGACGCTAAGATCTCTGAGAACTTCAAGAGGGCCAATATAATTTTGATTCCAAAAGCTAATAAGGATCCAGCAGATATGATCTCGTATAGACCTATCTCGCTATTGGGACTAGATTATAAAATTTTGATGAAAATCATGGCGGAGAGGATGAAACCTCTAATGCCGGCGATTATCCATCAAGACCAGGCAGGGTTTGTTATAGGAAGAGCATCGGAGATGAATATAAGAATAATCCTACAGGTAATATGTCAATATGGGGGGGATCGATCTGCCCTGCCGGAGGCCTTCCTGCTATCCTTGGATGCAGAGAGGGCCTTCGACAGGGTGGAGTGGCCCTTCCTGATCCAAGTTTTGGAGAGATTCGGTTTTAGGGGACACTTTAAGGACTTCATTGACAAGATCTATATAGATGTTAAGGCTTCTATTCTGATCAATGACTCAAGTCAGATCCTTTTATTCTGACAAGAGGCACCCGTCAGGGTTGCCCGATGTCACCATTATTATTTGATCTTATAATGGAACCTCTGGCTATTGAACTGAGAGATTTATTGTTCGGAATCAGTATAGGACAAACAAAACTTAAAACTGCCCTGTTTGCAGATGATCTTTTGTTATTTGTTGCCGAACCAAGAAGACAGATTAGTGCGATTATGGGGCTGCTTGAACAGTATGGTGAGGTTTCAGGGTACAGAACAAACTTCTCAAAGTCAAAAATTCTGTGGCTTAAAGAGAACCCTGGGGAAGTACAAACTTTTCCATTTATAGAAACTAAAACCTTGGAATATCTGGGCTTAAAAATTTCAGCTAATGCAACAGACTGGTATAAAGACAATTTCGGTACAATACTAGGGGATAGCAGAAATAAATTAAAATCGTGGGCTTCACTTCCGATATCGCTGTTGGGAAAGATCTCCCTCTTTAAGATGTTTATCATCCCTAAGATTCTATATACGTTAAGGATGCTTCCTTTTTTGATAACTAGAAACGATTTAAATCTTTTCAACCAATCATTAAGGTTGTTCCTATGGAGTGGGAGAAAACCAAGGTTGAAATTAACTAAGTTATATCAACCCTATAATAAAGGGGGACTGGCGCTCCCTAACTTAGAACGATACAACCAGGCGGCAATTTTACGCTTCCCTCTCGATTGGCTAACAAGGTCTTTCTTATACTCAGAAGAATCTATAGAAAACCAAGCTTGCTCGCCGTTATCTTTAAATTATATCCTATGTGCAACAAATAGAGAGCTAGGTAAGAGCTTTTTGTCACACCCCCTGTACAGAGACATAATAAAAGTATGGAGAAATCTATCTACCAGTATTGATGTGAGTCAAAATATCTCAAAGTGGATGCCGTTAAGTGGTAATCCTCACTTTCCTCTAGGTAAATCTGATATCTTTAAGAAATGGTCAACAGAGAGACCACTAGTAGTGAACGATTTTTATAACCACAATACAAATAAGGTCTGCACATTTGATTGGTTTCAGGAAAAATTTCCTGAAGCACAAAAGAAACATATGTTTTATTTTCTACAAGTTAAAGGTTATATCTTCAAACTAGCTAGGCTAGCTCCCCAATTATGGAAAAAACATCCCTTAATTGATGTTGCAAAAGTTAGAAAGGGTCTGTTATCTTTTATATACAAACTACTGTTGTCTTTAGATGAAAACTCAGCATTAACAGAACTGGTATCTTATTGGACACCAATGGTTGATTCTCCTAACTTGGAAAAAATACTACTGAAAAGTTTAATTACTACCCAAAAACTATTTCCTTCATCTTACCATAGAGAAATACAATTTAGATTATTACATAGGGATTATCTTACTCCACGTAGAGTGGCAAAATGGAATAAAGACGTGCTTAATTGCTTTTCTAAATGCCACTTGGCCGATCCAGACTTAATTCACTTAATATGGGAATGCCCGAAGTTAAATCAGTTTTGGAAGAAAGTAGAATTTCTTTTCTTCACTATTTTCAAAAGGAAAATTTACTTAACTAAGGAATTCATCCTCTTTCTTAGACCCCATTCTTCATGGGATAGAGATACTAATTTTCTGGCGGTTGCAGTAACAATTATCAGAACACTTATTTTTAGATACTGGATAATGGCTAAAGCTCCGTCAATAACGGAAGTAAGGAAACTACTACTAGATGCAGTAATGAAAGCGGCTTACGACATCAGAATAGGAGGGAACTCAGGGGAAAGGTTCTGTAATATCTGGAAGATGTTTGTTTGCTCTCAGGGTAATGATTTCATACAGCGAATAGAACAAATTATAAATATTAAGTTAAATTAGGTCTGGTGTTTGACCGAGTGGGAAGGAGGGACACGGGTGGATTTGGAGAAGGTTTTATAATTAATATAACTTTTTTTTTTGTTGTTGTTTTTGTTATTTGTTGGTTTTGTTTAAAGGGATTGTTTAGGAGGGCTATAATATTATGCATATTTGGAGACAGCATGTAATCGATGCTAGTACACTTTTTCTCTGTTGTTTTCTTCTGCCTTTTTTTTGTATTATTTTTCTTTTTGTCGTGATGTATAGAAACTTATGAATATATCTAATATGTCTTTTATATATTGTTATACTAAATAAATAAATAAAATTGAAAAAAAAAAAAGTTGTGAGTTTTATACTACGGCGTTGTACCATAAAACTCATAACTACTGACTTTTAAATGTGTTAGGACTATTGATGGGGTAGAGTGTACCGCTCACTTTTTGGCCTCCCAGGACAGACTTGTAATATCAGCGCTATGTCCCATAGAAAAAAGACTTTAAGAAGTTTACGTAAGTCGTTTTGCGGTAAGGCCAAAGAAGTGTTCGGTGCCCCTAAACCTTCAAGACTCGTAATACCAGCGGGCATAAAAAAGCAGCGTTAGGACCTCTTAACGCTGATTTTTTACCCTAACGCACAACTAGTAATCTAGCCGCTTGTTTGTTAACATTTTAATTTAAAAAAAAAAGCTTTTTTCTTCACACTTTTTGTTGCAGGTTCTCTACACATCATGATATACTCAATATTACTGAAATAAAATGTCCTACAATAGAGCCTAGGGGGTCGATTTATTAATGTGCGGGCGGACATGATCCGCTGTAGCAGATCATGTTTGTCCCACATCGATAAATGCAGACTGTATACGCTGTCAGCATTTATCATTGCACAAGCAGAAACGTTTGTACAATGCCACCCCCTGCACATTCGGCCAATCAGCCACTAGCAGGGGGGTTTCAATCATGATTGCTGTCCACCGCCTCAGAGGTGGTGGACGAGTTAAGGAGCAGCGTAAGACCGCTGCTTCTTAAGTTTCCGGCGATCTTGAAGGCTAGCGCAGAAACGGCAGCATACGCTGCTTCTTAAATCAGCCCCTAGATGAGGAAATGTCTCAGCAGTTAAAGGCTTAATGGTCTTGCTTACATTGAGTTTTGCTGCTTGTTTCTATTACAGCATATAGTTAGAATAATTAATTTTTCCTGTGTCCTTGGTGTGTCAATATTTTTACTCTAACTGTACTATTTCATAAATTTATGCAGCCAAACTCAATATAAGCAAGACTATTAAGCAGAATCTAAACTTCTCGTTCTCTTTGTTGCAGTCTCATCTCAATCCTCTAGCCAGGTCCACAAATGTTCAAATGTAAAAAGGAAGAACAATTCCTGCGTGATAAAACACAAGTAGTTATAACATTATCAATAACTTTATTAACCATATGTGAGTGACTCTTGATCCATATCAGTATTGTATTGTTTTTAAAAATGATACTGCTGCTGGTTTATTTTACTCTATTTTCTATTAGATTTAAATTCAATTAAAAATGTAACAACTTCGTCAAGACTTTTATAAGCCTTTAGAAAGGAAATAATCTGGAAAGTAGACATTTTATTAAATGTCCTCAGCGAAACTGGCAGAAGTCTTTATCCAAGCGGGCCAAAGTCTTCATCCAACCAGGCAGAAGTCTTCATCCAGACGGCATCTTCTATCTTCATCCATCCGGCGCGGAGCAGCTCCATCTTCAAGACATCCGACGCAGAGCATCCTCTTCTGACGATGCCTTCTTCTGAATCAGCCAATAGGATTGAGCTTGCATTCAATTGGCTATCTTTTTCAAGCCTCGTCATGAAAAATATTGTTTGTCACATATCTAAACTCCCCTCCTTGCTTGAGTTAGTTCTTCAGTCTTACAAATTGACTATTTAAAAATATATTTCATGTTGATATACCAGACACATTTCCTGGGAATTATTCTGGACATAAGACTGGCCAGAGTATTTATTCAAAGTTCTAAGATTTCTAAGATCACACTTGATAATCAGTGATCTCCAACACAATGGGATTTCTTGTGCAAGAGTTTGCATGGTGGGGCTGTTTTTGATAAAAGGCACCTTTGAGTATAGTTACATTGGCATGACCTCAAATAAGACCTTTGCATTTAAGTTTCCTTTTATAGTAAAGCTTGAAATCTCAAGGCTTCACTAAAAGAATGTATCTGTTTCATCAGATCAAAGTTACCCTCAACTAATGGCTGAGAAGAAACAGTTAGTCTACGGGAATTCATTTTCATACTGGACTGTCCTCTATAAATGTTTTTTTTTACATCTATATTAACATTTTAGTGTTCTTTAGAACAGGGCACATATATGCTGTACATTTTTAACCTGGCATGCATCTTTTTGTTTTCGATACTTTGTTGTACATCTCACTTCTATTTTTATTTTATTTTATTTTTTTATGGATTTTCTGGTTTACATGTGTATCTTTTTTACTCATATTCTGATGTAGATAGCAGAGCTATGTTTACCTATGTCTTGTCATGTTTATACTGAGACCCAAGTTAGATAGTAAAGCTTATATATTTTTAACAGTATTAGATAATATGTACCATGCAAAAAGAGGCTGCTCCTAGGGGGTAACTCGCCATAGAACAAGCTAATGAGCTGTTATTCATTTCTGGTAGAGCTCTTCTCATGTTGCATACTTAGGTGACATGTAGAATCCTTCTAAACTCTTACATTATTTTATATTATTTTATATATTCAGTTATACATGGGTTTTTTTTTTTTGCAAGATGCAGGCAGCCTGCACACTAATGGAAGCTGGTTGTTCCCTCAGCCTTATACAAGAACAACCAATCATTGTCCCCTCCTGCTTCCCAGGCTGGATTCCCTCCTCCTCATGCTCAGAAACTATAGCATGAGCAAGGTGAGAAGCTCACTAACTGTCTCTTTGGAAGAAAGAGAATTATAGTGTATACAGAACAATAAGAAGTGTCTACCATCCTTGGATATGGATAAGATGGATAAGAGAACAGCTTTAAAACTACAGTAGGGGGGGGGGGGGGAGGCCATGTCCTGCAACCGTCATGGCTGACAGCAAAATTTAAAGCAATGCTCGTAAAATCCCAGTCTCCT